>NW_026975548.1:35000-39578 GCF_030014295.1 Loxodonta africana
CTCTGCCTCTGTCTCTGCCTGTCTCTGTCTCTGCCTCTGCCTCTGTCTCTGTCCCTGCCTGTCTCTGTCTCTGCCTCTGCCTCTGTCTCTGTCCCTGCCTGTCTCTGTCTCTGCCTCTGCCTCTGTCTGTCTCTGCCTGTCTCTGTCTCTGCCTCTGTCTCTGTCTCTGTCCCTGCCTGTCTCTGTCTCTGCCTCTGCCTCTGTCTGTCTCTGCCTGTCTCTGTCTCTGCCTCTGCGTCTGTCTCTGCCTCTGTCTCTGTCTCCGCCTCTGTCTCCACCTCCGTCTCTGCTTCTGTCTCTGCCTCTCTGCCTCTGCCTCTGCCTCTGCCTCTGTCTCTGCCTGTCTCTGTCTCTGCCTCTGTCTCTGTCTCTGTCTCTGTCCCTGCCTGTCTCTGTCTCTGCCTCTGCGTCTGTCTCTGCCTCTGTCTCCGCCTCTGTCTCTACCTCTGTCTCTGCTTCTGTCTCTGCCTGTCTCTGTCTCTGCCTCTGCCTCTGCCTCTGCCTCTGTCTCTTTCTCTGTCTCTGCCTGTCTCTGTCTCTGCCTCTGTCTCTGTCTCTGTCTCTGTCCCTGCCTGTCTCTGTCTCTGCCTCTGCCTCTGTCTGTCTCTGCCTGTCTCTGTCTCTGCCTCTGCGTCTGTCTCTGCCTCTGTCTCTGTCTCCGCCTCTGTCTCCACCTCTGTCTCCGCTTCTGTCTCTGCCTCTCTGCCTCTGCCTCTGCCTCTGCCTCTGCCTCTGCCTCTGCCTCTGCCTCTGCCTCTGTCTCTGCCTGTCTCTGTCTCTGCCTCTGCCTCTGTCTGTCTCTGCCTCTGCGTCTGTCTCTGTCTCTGCCTCTGTCTCTGTCTCCGCCTCTGTCTCTACCTCTGTCTCTGCCTCTGCTTCTGTCTCTGCCTGTCTCTGTCTCTGCCTCTGTCTCTGTCTCTCTCTGCCTCTGCCTCTGCGTCCGAGCGTAGCGGGCCCGCTTCGGGATACCGCGCGGGCGCGTGGCCGGCGGGCGCGCGAGTCGTGCGGTCGACCCTACGTAGTTCGGGCGCGCGCCCCCGTGTCTCGCGTGCGACGCGTCCTCCGGGGTCGCGTGCGTGCGTGCGTGCGTGCGGGCGGGCGGGCGGGCGGGCGGACGCGGGTGCGTCGCGGTCACCGTCCGTGCGCGTGCGCCGTCTCGAGCGCGTCCCACTTTGGGGGGACGGCGGGCGCGCGGGGGCGCCGCGGGCGTGTGGCCGTGCCGCGCCTTCCGCGTGGGCGTCCCCCCCGCGCGGCGCGGGAGGCGCCCGTTCGTTCGCGTCTCCCGCCCGCGGTTCCGGTGCGCCGTCTCTCCGTCCGCGCGCGTCGCCGGGCGTGCGTCCGAGCCCGCGTGCCGCCTGCCCGTGGGTGCCGCGTGTACGGGGCCGCGTCCGCGCCCGCGTCCCCGAGCGTCAAGTGCAGGCCGCGCGCGCCTAGTGGAGCGTGCCCGCCCGCTCCGTGTATCGTGTGCGCGGGGGCGACGCGCGTTCCCGCGTGTTCCGCCTGCCTGCGTCTACCTCCGCGTCTCCCGAGCGTCCCGTGCGTGCGTCTGCTGTGCGCGTGCGTCTCCGCGTTTCCGCGTGCCCCGGGCGTGCGTCCGTGTCGCCGGAGGGCGCCGCCGCCGCCGCCGCCGCTGCGTGCGCGTACGTGTCCGCGCGGGTGCGCGCGTGGCCTCTCCGGTGCGCGCGCGCGCGCGCGGCCCCGTCCGTCCGAGTGCGGCGCGCCCTCTTCGGGATGCCGCGCGGGCGCGCGGCCGGCGGGCGCGCGAGTCGCGCGGTCGGGCGTACGTACCTCGTGCCCGTGCCCCCGTCTCGCGCGCGACGCGTCTATCGCGTCGCGCGTGTGTGGCGGGGGCGCCGTGTCCTCCGAAGCGCTGCGGCGCGGCCGTCCGCCCCGTCGCGCCCCTCCCTCCGTCCGCGCGGGTGGGCGTCCCGCTTCGGGGGGGGGCGGCGGGGGTTGGCCGCGGGCGGGCTTCTGTTGGGGGGGTCCGCGGGCGTGTGCCCCTGAGGCGTACCTTCCCGTGTTTCGGCCGCGCCGTCCGTGCGAGTCGCCGTGCGTCCGGGCCCCCGTGCGCGTGCGCGAGCGGACCGTGTCCGTGGGTGCCGCGCGTCCGCGTTCCCGCGTGTTCTGCCTGCCCGCGCCTACCTCTGTGTCTCCCGGGCGTCCCGGGGTTGTGTCTGCTGCGCGCGCGCGCGCGCCCCCTCGCGTCCATCTCCGTGTTTCCGTGTGCTCCGTGGGCCCGTCCGTGTCTCCGGAGGGCACCCTGCGGTGCGGGCGCACGCGCGCGCGGGCGCGTTCCCGTCCTTCCGTCCGTCCGTCCGTCCTCCTCCTCCTCCTCCGCCCCCCACCGCCCACACCCCCGCCGCCCCCCGCCGCCCCCACCGCCTCCGCCGCCTCCAAACCTCTTCCCCGCCTGGCGGGTGGCAGCCGGCGGCCACGTCGGACTGGATCCGGATATCGCCAGCGTGGGGCCCACAGCAAGGGCGCAGGCGGGGTGGGGTTGGGGGTGCGTGGTGGGCGGTGGGGGGGGTGGCGCCAGCGGTCCTCGGCGGCGGCGGGCCTAGCGCCGCCGGCACGTGCCCCTCCGGTTTCAGTCGGGACCGCCTCCGTGACGTCGAGGAGAGCTTCTCCACCCGTCCGTCCGAGGGCGCGGGGGTTCGGCGGACCGAGGGTGCCGTCGTCCCTCGACGACCGCCTTCGGGTCGCGCGCACACACACGCTCGGAGGCGCCCCGTCTCAACTGAAAGGAGTCGGCGGAGTAGAAACCGCGGCCCTCGAGACAGCTCCCTAACGCCGGGTGCGTGCGGCGGGGTGCTTTCTACACCCTACAGAAGGAAAACGCCTGTGGCCGGAGTTCTCGACGCCCGCCTTTCGACGCACCCTCTCGTCGCCTCGCTCCGTTTCCTAAGGCTCTCGTGACTCCTCCCGTTCTATTTCAGGGAGGCGCAGCTGAAGGGCTATCCGCTCCGCCCGTCCGTGAAGTTGGGCTTTCCCCCCGAAGGTGGCCGGAAGGGGGTGGGGGGGCGCGTGAGCCAAAGGATCTTGAAAACGCGGCGGCGGCGGTACCGCTTTCGGCTCTCGCCGATCCCACGCAGAGGCGGGGGCGCGGGCAGGTCCGCGCGCAGGTGCCCGTGCGAAGGTGCAGGCGCGTGCAGGCGCGGGCGCGCGCGCGCGCGCCCTCGGGCAGGTACGTAGAGGCGGGCGCCCGCGCGTGCACACCCCTAGGCGTACGCACGGGCACGGACCGTGCGTACCGCCCGCCCGCGCACGGGCGCGTGCACGCGCCTGCGTGTCCGTATCTGCAGCCACGGGCGTGAGCGCGTGGGCGCCTACCGTCCTTCTTCTACCTAACGCCGTCACCGGGCTGGCTCGGCGTCCAGGTATGCCTGTCTCCCCCTCCCCTCCAATCCCCTCCCCCTCCCCGCCCCCCTCCCCTCCCCTCCCCTCCCCCTCCCCCTCCCGTCCCTCCCCCCTCCCCCGTCCCCCTCCCCCTCCCCTCCCCTCGTCTCCCCTCCCCTCCCCCCTCCCCCTCCCCGTCCCTCCCACCACCGCCTCCCCTCCCCCTCCCCTCCCCCTCGCCTCCCCTGCCCCCATCCCCCTCCCCTCCCCCACCCCTCCCGCCCACCCCCTCCCCCTCCCCCTCCCTCTGCCTGTCTCCTTCCTTTTCTGAAACCGGGTTTTCCTCTTCGAGAGCCGTTCCGCCCCTCGGGCGAAACCAACTCGCCGCGTACCGGAGACCGAGTGCAAAGACGGAGCCCCGGCGGCGCGGCGGCGGCGGCGGCTCGGAGCTCGGCTGCCGACCGAGATCGTCGGCGGTTCGGATCCGCCGGCTCCTCCTTGGGAAGCCCGTGGGGCGGCTCGACTCTCTCCCCTAGGGCCGCTCCGAGTCCCGAGCCGCTCGACGGCACGCGACGGCAGCGGCGCCGCAGTCAGTTCTCTATCTAAACGGAAACGACGACGATGACGAACGTCAGTCTTCACCGCCACGCCCTACTCCCCACCCGAGCACCGTTCCAACTCGGGTGTTTCTCTCCCTGTGGCGGGGGTCCCCCCCGACTGAGAAAAAATAAACCGCCCCCCGAGGACGGCCCGCGTTCGGAGCCTCTTGGTAGTAGCGCGCCTTCACGGGACGACGGCACGCGCGCCCGTCACCCGCTTCCCGGAAAGCTCCCCCCGCGGAGAGTCGCGAACTCGGGCGAAGACGGAGGAGTCCGCGTACCCGTCGCCCAAGGTTCAGCCATCGTCCGATTGGAAACCGGTGCCTTCCCGGTCCCGCCTCCCCGTCGATCGACGCCTCCCGGGGGTGGGATGGCTTCCAGCCGAACCAGCCTACCGTACCCTTCCCCTCCTACGTACCTCGGGAGGTCGGCTCGGACAGGGAGGGGCCCGTCAGATGTCCAGTCCGCCGTGAGCTTTCCACGACGACGGTCGGCCGGTCGGCCGGCCGGTCGGCCGGTCGGCCGGTCGGTCGGTCGGTCGGTCGTCCCGGAACACCCCGGTCGGGTCCGCGCGCGCGCGCGGCACGGGCTTCACACACCTCGCTCCTCTGGCTTCCCGGGAGACGCTCGCGGCACGGCGACG
>NW_026975549.1:0-39545 GCF_030014295.1 Loxodonta africana
ACCCACCTGGAGCAAAGGAAAATGAAGAACACCAAGGCCACACAACAACTAAGAGCCCAAGAGACAGAAAGGGCCACATGAACCAGAGACCTACATCATCCTGAGACCAGAAGAACTAGTTGGTGCCCGGCCACAATCGATGACTGCCCTGACAGGGAGCACAGCAGAGGACCCCTGAGGGAGCAGGAGATCAGTGGGATACAGACCCCAAATTCTCATAAAAAGACCAAACTTAATGGTCTGACTGAGACTGGAGGAATCCCAGTGGTCATGCTCCCCAGACCTTCAGTTGACACAGGACAGGAACCATCCCTGAAGACAACTCATCAGAAATGAAAGGGACTGGTCAGCGGGTGGGAGAGAGATGCTGATGAAGAGTGAGCTAATTATATCAGGTGGACACTTGAGATTGTGTTGGCAACTCTTGTCTGGAGGGGGGATGGGAGGATAGAGAGAGAGGGAAGCAGGCAAAATTGTCAAGAAAGGAGAGACTGAAAGGGCTGACTCAAGAGGGGGAGAGCAAGTGGGAGTAGGGAGTGAGATGTATGTAAACTTATATGTGACAGACTGATTGGATTTGTAAACGTTCACTTGAAGCTTAATAAAAGTTATTAAAAAAAAAATTCACAAAGCTCAGTGTTTGGTAAAAATACTAGGCATGCCAGATACAGGGAAGTGCAACCAATTCACAGGAAAAAAAAAAATCGGTAAAAGCGGTCCCTGAAAAACCAATGACATAGAATTGCTAGGCAAATCGTTTAAATCTACTGTGTTAAACGTGGTCAAAGACCTAAAGGAAATCAGGAGAATAATGTCTCAACAAATAGAGAATATCAATAATGACAAAGAAATTATAAAGAAAGCATCAAATAGAAATTAACATCAATCTTTCTCAAACTTTTCCAAAAACTAAAAGGAAGGAATAATTTGTAACTCAATCCATGATGCTCTCAGCATCCTGATATTTAGCCAGACAAAGCCATCAGAAAAAAATATTGCATAGAAATATCTATGGAAATCCTCAACAAAATGGTAAAACTCCAATCCAGCAGCATATTAAAAGAACCATATGCCGTAACCCTGTGTGCTTTATCCCACAAGTGCAGGAGTAGTAGCTCAACATATAAAAGTCAATCAGTGTAATGCAACACATTAATAGAATGTAGGGAGAGGGGGATGATCTATCAACTGATGCAGAAAAAAAGCGTTTAACAAAAAACACTCAAAAATCAGGAATAAATGGGAACTTCCTATTGTGTGAGAGTCAAAAATGGCCTCCGTGTATTAGCCCCAAGTTGTTTACTTCTTCAAGTAAGCTGAGGTGTATTATATGGAAAAAAAAAAAAAAACTGGCATGAAACTCAAACTTGTACATGTCCAACTGATTTAAAAATAGCCCAAATTTTTAGCCACTTAGAACCTGCCTGTTTTACATACCCTGCAAAACTGGACTCAACTTCTGCTAGTCCTAAAAAAAAAAAAAGATAAATTCCTGTAGTTATAAAGACCCTAAGATGCTGCTGCTTTTAGAGCTCTCTGACCCAGAGACTTATCACCTGGCTGCAGGAGGATATCGCTTCTCACCCCTGGGAGCTTTCTTGCTCTCTTCTTCTGATGCTACCTGTGACTCTAGCCTCTGGAAGACCTCCTGCTACAGGGACCACCCCCTTGCATGTGACTTTCAATGTGTTGGCCCCATTAAATAGCTTGTTGTGCAATACTGTCATATAGCTCTGAATTTCCTTCACCTCAGTACACTTCCTTAAAATGATAAAGGACAGTTGTGAAAAACCAACAATTAACATTATACTCAATGGTGAAAGACTGAAAGATTTTGCCATAAAATCAGGAACACGGCAAGTGTATCTCTTTTCCCTACTTCTATTCAACACTGTGGTCTTTTTGTTCACCTCTGTGAATGTGAAAACTGGACAATGAAAAAAGAAGGCAGAAGTACTGATGCGTGGAAGTGTGGTGTTGGTGAAGAATATTGAATGTACCATGGATTAACAAAAGAACAAAAAAAATCAGTCTTACAATAAAACAATGAAATGTTCCTTAGGAATGAGGATGGCAAGACTTCATCTTACTTACTTTGGACACATTATCTGGAAAGACTGATCACTAGGAAAAGAAGTCCTGTTAGGTGAAGTAGAAGATCACAAAAATAAAGGAAACCCTCAAAAAGATGGATTGACGCAATAACCACAACAATGGACTCAAACATACCAACAATCATTAGGATGGCACGGGACCAGGGAAAATTTCTTTCTCTTATATATTAGGTTACTTTGAGTAGAAGCCAACTAAATAGCAACTGCTCTCAACAACATTCAGCGCAAGACATCAACAACAACATAGCTACAGCTTATCTTCATATAAAACAAAAAACACCACCAGTTGCAGTAGAATCAAACGCAACTCACAGTGACCCGTTGGGTGTCGGAGTAGAACTGGGCTCCGTCAGTAGGCTGCACTGTGTGTCTGTACCATAATTTGTTTCCCATTCGTCTGTTGGTGAGCATTTAGGTTGTTTACATCTTTGTGCTGTTGTGAATGGTGCTCCAATGAGCATGGTATGCATATGTCTATTCCTGCGACTGCTCTTTTTTCTCTTGGGTATATTCCTATGAGTGGGATTGCTGGATCTTATGGAATTTCTACTTCTAGCTTTTTAAGGAAGCACCAGATTGTTTTCCAAAGTGATTGTATCATTTTACATTCTCACCAGCAGTGCATGAGAGTCCAATCTCTCCACAACCTCTCCAACATTTTTATTTTGTGTTTTATGGATTAACCAAACCCATCACCATCGAGTCATTTCTGACTCATAGAGACCCTATAGGACAGAGTAGAACTGCCTTGTGGAGTTTCCAAGGAGCGCCTGGTGGATTCCAACTGCTGACCTTTTGGTTAACAGCATTTAGCCACTACACCACTAGGGTTTCCATTTTTTGGATTAGTGCCAGTGTTATTGGGGTGATAAGGCATCTCTTTGTAGTTTTAATTTGTATTTCTCTGGTGGCTAATGATCATGAGCATTTCCTCATGTGTACATTAGCCACCCGAATATCTTTTTTGGTGCAGTGTCTGTTCATATGCTTTGCCCATTTTTAATTTTTTTATTTGTCTTTTTGTTGTTGAGGTGTTGCTGTATTTTGTGGATTTTAATGATTAGACCCTTACCAGATATGTCATAGCTAAAAATTTCTTCCCGATCTGTAGGTTCTGTTTTTACTCTTTTGGTGAAGCCTTTCGATGAGCATAACTGATTTTTAGCAGATCCCAGTTATCTAGTTTCTCTTCTGATGTTTCTGCATTGTTAGTTATGGTTCCGTTTATGCCATGTATTAGGCCTCCTAGCATTGTCCCTATTTTTTCTTCTGTGATCTTTATCATTTTAGGTTTTATATTTAGGTCTTTGATCATTTTGAGTTAGTTTTTGTGCATGATGTGAGGTATGGGTCCTGTTTCTTTTTTTTGCAGACAGATATCCAGTTATGCCAGCACCACGTGTTAAAGAGGCTGTCTTTTCCCCCATTTAATGGACTTTGGGCTTTTGTCAACTATCAGCTGCTCATAAACCAAACCCACTGCTGTCGAGTCAATTCCGACTCATAGCGACCCTATAGGACAGAGTAGAACTGCCCCATAGAGTTTCCAAGGAGCACCTGGTGGATTCAAACTGCCAACCTTTTGGTTAGCAGCTGTAGCAATTAATCACTACACCACCAGGGTTTCAGCTGCTCATAAGTGGATAGATTTACGTCTGGGTTCTCAATTTTGTTATATTGGTCTATGTGTCTGTTGTACCAGTACCAGCCTGTTTTGACTATCATGGTGGTATAATAGGTTCTAACATCAGGTAGTGTGAGGCCTCCCACTTTGGTCTTCTTCTTCAGTAATTCTTTACTTATTTGGGGCTTCTTCCTTTTCCATATGAAGTTTGTGATTTGTTTCTCCAACATGCTAAAAGTTGTCATTGGAATTTGGATTGAGATTGCATTATATCTGTAGATCACTTTGGGAAGAACTGACATTTTCATAGTGTTGAGTCTTCCTGTCTATCAGCATGGTATGTTTTTCCACTTATGTAGGTCTCTTTTGATTTCTTGCAATAGTGTCTTGCAGTTTTCTTTATGTAGGTTTTTTACATCTCTGTTTAAATTTATTCCTAAATACTTTATCTTCTTGGGGGCTTTTATAATGGTATTGATTTGGTGATTTCCTTTTGGAAGTTCTCTCTGCTGGTATAGAGGAATCTGACTGACTTATGTATGTTTATCTTATATCCTGATACTTTGCCAAAATCTTCTATTAGTTGTAGTAGTTTTCTTGTGGATTCTTTGGGGTTTTCCATGTATAAGACCATATTAGCTGCAAGGATACTTTTACTTCTTCCTTACCAATTTGGATGCACTTTATTTCTTTTTCTTGCCTTATTCATCTGGCTAGGGCCTCCAGTACAATGTTGAATATGAGTGGTGACAAAGGGCATCCATGTCTGGTTCCCCTTCTGAAGGGGAATGCTTTAAGACTCTTCATTTAGGATGATGTTGGTTGTTGGCTTTGCATAACTGGCCTTTATCATGTCCAGGAATTTTCATTCTATTCCTATTTCGCTGAGAGTTTTTATCAAGAATGGGTTTTGGACTTTTTAAAATACCTTTTCTGCATCAATTGATAAGATCATGTGGTTCTTGTCTTTTGTTTTATTTATGTGATGGATTACATTGATTGTTTTTCTAATGTTGAACCATTCCTGCGTACCTGGTATGAATCCCGTGTGGTCATGGTGAATTATTTTTTGATATGTTGTTGAATTCTATTGGCTAGAATTTTGTTGAGGATTTTTGGGTCTATATTGGTGAGGGATATTGGTCTGTAATTTTCTTCTTTTTGCGGATCTTTACCTGACTTTTCTATCATGGTTATGCTGGCTTCATAGAATGAGTTTGCGAGTATTCCATCCTTTTCTATGCCTGAAATGCCTTTGGTAGTAATGGTGTTAACTCTTCCCTGAAAGTTTGGTAGAATTCTCCAGTGAAGCTGTCTGGGCCAGGGCTTTTTTGTTGTTGGTGGTTTTTATTTTTTTAATTATCTCTTCAATCTCTTCTTTTGTTGTGGGTTTATTTAATTTTTCTACCTCAATTTGTGTTAGTTTAGGTAAGTAGTGTGTTCCTAGAAATTTGACCATTTCTGCTAGATTTTCAAATTTGTTAGAGTACAATTTTTCATAGTATTCTGTTATGATCCTTTTTATTTCCATTGGGTCTGTTGTGATATCACCCATTTCATTTCTTTTTTTTTTTTTTTATAATAACTTTTATTAAGCTTCAAGTGAACGTTCACAAATCCAATCAGTCTGTTACATATAAGTTTACATACATCTCACTCCCTACTCCCACTTACTCTCCCCGTCTTGAGTCAGCCCTTTCAGTCTCTCCTTTCTTGACAATTTTGCCGGCTTCCCTCTCTCTCTATCCTCCCATCCCCCCTCCAGACAAGAGTTGCCAACACAATCTCAAGTGTCCACCTGATATAATTAGCTCACTCTTCATCAGCATCTCTCTCCCACCCGCTGACCAGTCCCTTTCATTTCTGATGAGTTGTCTTCGGGGATGGTTCCTGTCCTGTGTCAACTGAAGGTCTGGGGAGCATGGCCGCCGGGATTCCTCCAGTCTCAGTCAGACCATTAAGTTTGGTCTTTTTATGAGAATTTGGGGTCTGTATCCCACTGATCTCCTGCTCCCTCAGGGGTCCTCTGCTGAGCTCCCTGTCAGGGCAGTCATCAATTGTGGCCGGGCACCAACTAGTTCTTCTGGTCTCAGGATGATGTAGGTCTCTGGTTCATGTGGCCCTTTCTGTCTCTTGGGCTCTTAGTTGTCATGTGGGCTTGGTGTTCTTCATTTTTCTTTGCTCCAGGTGGGTTGAGACCAATTGCTGCATCTTAGATGGCTGCTTGTTAGCATTTAAGACCCCAGACGCCACATTTCAAAGTGGGATGCAGAATGATTTCATAATAGAATTATTTTGCCAATTGACTTAGAGGTCCCCGCAAACCATGCTCCCCAGACCCCCGCGCTTGCTCCGCTGAGCTTTGAAGCATTCATTTTATCCCGGAAACTTCTTTGCTTTTGGTCCAGTCCAATTGAGCTGACCTTCCATGTATTGAGTGTTGTCTTTCCCTTCACCTAAAGCAGTTCTTATCTACTGATTAATCAATAAAAAGCCCTCTCCCACCCTCCCTCCCTCCCCCCCTCGTAACCACAAAAGTATGTGTTCTTCTCAGGTTTACTATTTCTCAAGATCTTATAATAGTGGTCTTATACAATATTTGTCCTTTTGCCTCTGACTAATTTCGCTCAGCATAATGCCTTCCAGGTTCCTCCATGTTATGAAATGTTTCAGAGATTTGTCACTGTTCTTTATCGATGCGTAGTATTCCATTGTGTGAATATACCACAATTTATTTAACCATTCATCCGTTGATGGACACCTTGGTTGCTTCCAACTTTTTGCTATTGTAAACAGAGCTGCAATAAACATGGGTGTGCATATATCTGTTTGTATGAAGGCTCTTGTATCTCTAGGGTATATTCCTAGGAGTGGGATTTCTGGGTTGTATGGTAGTTCTATTTCTAACTGTTTAAGATAATGCCAGATAGATTTCCAAAGTGGTTGTACCATTTTACATTCCCACCAGCAGTGTATGAGAGTTCCAATCTCTCCGCAGCCTCTCCAACATTTATTATTTTGTGTTTTTTGGATTAATGCCAGCCTTGCTGGTGTGAGATGGAATCTCATCGTAGTTTTAATTTGCATTTCTCTAATGGCTAATGATCGAGAGCATTTTCTCATGTATCTGTTGGCTGCCTGAATATCTTCTTTAGAGAAATGTGTGTTCATATCCTTTGCCCACTTCTTGATTGGGTTGTTTGTCTTTTTGTGGTTGAGTTTTGACAGAATCATGTAGATTTTAGAGATCAGGCGCTGGTCGGAGATGTCATAGCTGAAAATTCTTTCCCAGTCTGTAGGTGGTCTTTTTACTCTTTTGGTGAAGTCTTTAGATGAGCATAGGTGTTTGATTTTTAGGAGCTCCCAGTTATCGGGTTTCTCTTCATCATTTTTGGTAATGTTTTGTATTCTGTTTATACCTTGTATTAGGGCTCCTAGGGTTGTCCCAATTTTTTCTTCCATGATCTTTATCGTTTTAGTCTTTATGTTTAGGTCTTTGATCCACTTGGAGTTAGTTTTTGTGCATGGTGTGAGGTATGGGTCCTGTTTCATTTTTTTGCAAATGGATATCCAGTTATGCCAGCACCATTTGTTAAAAAGGCTGTCTTTTCCCCAGTTAATTGACACTGGTCCTTTGTCAAATATCAGCTGCTCATACGTGGATGGATCTATGTCTGGGTTTTCAATTCTGTTCCATTGGTCTATGTGTCTGTTGTTGTACCAATACCAGGCTGTTTTGACTACTGTGGCTGTATAATAGGTTCTGAAGTCAGGTAAGGTGAGGCCTCCCACTTTCTTCTTCTTTTTCAGTAGTGCTTTGCTTATCTGGGGCTTCTTTCCCTTCCATATGAAATTGGTGATTTGTTTCTCTATCCCCTTAAAATATGACATTGGAATTTGGATCGGAAGTGCGTTAAATGTATAGATGGCTTTTGGTAGAATAGACATTTTTACTATGTTAAGTCTTCCTATCCATGAGCAAGGTATGTTTTTCCACTTAAGTATGTCCTTTTGAATTTCTTGTAGTAGAGCTTTGTAGTTTTCTTTGTATAGGTCTTTTACATCCTTGGTAAGATTTATTCCTAAGTATCTTATCTTCTTGGGGGCTACCGTGAATGGTATTGATTTGGTGATTTCCTCTTCGGTGTTCTTTTTGTTGATGTAGAGGAATCCAAGTGATTTTTGTATGTTTATTTTATAACCTGAGACTCTGCCAAACTCTTCTATTAGTTTCAGTAGTTTTCTGGAGGATTCCTTAGGGTTTTCTGTGTATATAATCATGTCATCTGCAAATAGTGATAACTTTACTTCTTCCTTGCCAATCTGGATACCTTTTATTTCTTTGTCTAGCCTGATTGCCCTGGCTAAGACTTCCAACACGATGTTGAATAAGAGCGGTGATAAAGGGCATCCTTGTCTGGTTCCCGTTCTCAAGGGAAATGCTTTCAGGTTCTCTCCATTTAGAGTGATATTGGCTGTTGGCTTTGCATAGATGCCCTTTATTATGTTGAGGAATTTTCCTTCAATTCCTATTTTGGTAAGAGTTTTTATCATGAATGGGTGTTGGACTTTGTCAAATGCCTTTTCTGCATCAATTGATAAGATCATGTGGTTTTTGTCTTTTGTTTTATTTATGTGATGGATTACATTAATGGTTTTTCTGATATTAAACCAGCCTTGCATACCTGGTATAAATCCCACTTGATCAGGGTGAATTATTTTTTTGATGTGTCGTTGGATTCTATTGGCTAGAATTTTGTTGAGGATTTTTGCATCAATGTTCATGAGGGATATAGGTCTATAATTTTCTTTTTTTGTAATGTCTTTACCTGGTTTTGGTATCAGGGAGATGGTGGCTTCATAGAATGAGTTGGGTAGTATTCCGTCATTTTCTATGCTTTGGAATACCTTTAGTAGTAGTGGTGTTAACTCTTCTCTGAAAGTTTGGTAGAACTCTGCAGTGAAGCCGTCCGGGCCAGGGCTTTTTTTTGTTGGGAGTTTTTTGATTACCGTTTCAATCTCTTTTTTTGTTATGGGTCTATTTAGTTGTTCTACTTCTGAATGTGTTAGTTTAGGTAGGCAGTGTTTTTCCAGGAATTCATCCATTTCTTCTAGGTTTTCAAATTTGTTAGAGTACAATTTTTCATAATAATCTGATATGATTCTTTTAATTTCATTTGGTTCTGTTGTGATGTGGTCCTTCTCATTTCTTATTCGGGTTATTTGTTTCCTTTCCTGTATTTCTTTAGTCAGTCTAGCCAATGGTTTATCAATTTTGTTAATTTTTTCAAAGAACCAGCTTTTGGCTTTGTTAATTCTTTCGATTGTTTTTCTGTTCTCTAATTCATTTAGTTCAGCTCTAATTTTTATTATTTGTTTTCTTCTGGAGCCTGATGGATTCTTTTGTTGCTCACTTTCTATTTGTTCAAGTTGTAGGGACAGTTCTCTGATTTTGGCTCTTTCTTCTTTTTGTATGTGTGCATTTATTGATATAAATTGGCCTCTGAGCACTGCTTTTGCTGTGTCCCAGAGGTTTTGATAGGAAGTATTTTCATTCTCGTTGCTTTCTATGAATTTCCATATTCCCTCCTTGATGTCTTCTATAACCCAGTCTTTTTTCAGGAGGGTATTGTTCATTTTCCAAGTATTTGATTTCTTTTCCCTCATTTTTCTGTTATTGATCTCTAGTTTTATTGCCTTGTGGTCTGAGAAGATGCTTTGTAATATTTCGATGTTTTGGACTCTGCAAAGGTTTGTTTTATGACCTAATATGTGGTCTATTCTAGAGAATGTTCCATGTGCGCTGGAAAAAAAAGTATATTTTGCAGCAGTTGGGTGGAGAGTTCTGTATAAGTCAATGAGGTCAAGTTGGTTGATTGTTGTAATTAGATCTTCCGTGTCTCTGTTGAGCTTCTTACTGGATGTCCTGTCCTTCTCCGAAAGTGGTGTGTTGAAGTCTCCTACTATAATTGTGGAGGTATCTATCTCGCTTTTCAGTTCTGTTAAAATTTGATTTATGTATCTTGCAGCCCTGTCATTGGGTGCATAAATATTTAATATGGTTATGTCTTCCTGATCAATTGTCCCTTTTATCATTATATAGTGTCCTTCTTTATCCTTTGTGGTGGATTTAAGTCTAAAGTCTATTTTGTCAGAAATTAATATTGCTACTCCTCTTCTTTTTTGCTTATTGTTTGCTTGATATACTTTTTTCCATCCTTTGAGTTTTAGTTTGTTTGTGTCTCTAAGTCTAAGGTGTGTCTCTTGTAGGCAGCATATAGATGGATCGTGTTTCTTTATCCAGTCTGTGACTCTCTGTCTCTTTATTGGTGCATTTAGTCCATTTACATTCAGGGTAATTATAGATAAATAAGTTTTTAGTGCTGTCATTTTGATGCCTTTTTATGTGTGTTGTTGACAATTTCATTTTTCCACACACTTTTTTGTGCTGAGGCGTTTTTCTTAGTAAATTGTGAGATCCTCATTTTCATAGTGTTTGACTTTATGTTAGTTGAGTCGTTACGTTTTTCTTGGTTTTTGTCTTGAGTTATAGAGTTGTTATGCCTTTTTGTGGTTACCTCATTATATACCCCTATTTTTCTAAGTAAAAACCTAACTTGTATTGTTCTATATCGCCTTGTATCACTCTCCATATGGCAGTTCAATGCCTCCTGTATTTAGTCCCTCTTTTTGATTATTGTGATCTTTTACCTATTGACTTCCATAATTCCCTGTTATGTGTATTTTTTTTTTTTAATTAATCTTAATTTGTTTGTTTTTGTGATTTCCCTATTTGAGTTGATATCAGGACGTTCTGTTTTGTGACCTTGTTTTGTGCTGATATCTGATATTATTGGTTCTGTGACCAAACAATATCCTTTAGTATTTCTTGTAGCTTTGGTTTGGTTTTTGCAAATTCTCTAAACTTGTCTTTGTCTGTAAATATCTTAATTTCGCCTTCATATTTCAGAGAGAGTTTTGCCGGATATATGATCCTTGGTTGGCAGTTTTTCTCCTTCAGTGTTCTGTATATGTCGTCCCATTCCCTTCTTGCCTGCATGGTTTCTGCTGAGTAGTCAGAACATATTCTTATTGATTCTCCCTTGAAGGAAACCTTTCTTTTCTCCCTGGCTGCTTTTAAAATTTTCTGTTTATCTTTGGTTTTGGTGAGTTTGATGATAATATGTCTTGGTGTTTTTCTTTTTGGATCAATCTTAAATGGGGTTCGATGAGCATCTTGGATAGATATCCTTTCGTCTTTCATGATGTCAGGGAAGTTTTCTGTCAGAAGTTCTTCAACTATTTTCTCTGTGTTTTCTGTCCCCCCTCCCTGTTCTGGGACTCCAATCACCCGCAGGTTATCCTTCTTGATAGAGTCCCCCATGATTCTTAGGGTTTCTTCATTTTTTTTAATTCTTTTATCTGATTTTTTTTCAGCTATGTTGGTGTTGATTCCCTGGTCCTCCAGATGTCCCAGTCTGCATTCTAATTGCTCGAGTCTGCTCCTCTGACTTCCTAGTGTGTTGTCTAATTCTGTTATTTTATTGTTAATCTTTTGGATTTCTACATGTTGTCTCTCTATGGATTCTTGCAACTTATTAATTTTTCCACTATGTTCTTGAATAATCTTTTTGAGTTCTTCAACAGTTTTATCAGTGTGTTCCTTGGCTTTTTCTGCAGATATCCTAATTTCATTTGTGATATCATTAAGCATTCTGTAAATTAGTTTTTTATATTCTGTATCTGATAATTCCAAAATTGTATCTTCATTTGGGAAAGATTTTGAATCTTTTGTTTGGGGGGTTGGAGAAGCTGTCAGGGTCTGCTTCTTTAAGTGGTTTGATATGGATTGTTGTCTCCGAGCCATCACTGGGAAACTAGTTTTTCCAGAAAATCCGCTAAAAAAAAAATGCTGTCAGATCCCTATCAGAGTTCTCCCTCTGGCTCAGGCTATTCAGATGTTAATGAAGCCGCCTGGGGAGGGTGGGGGAGGGAACAGAGAGATAGGAGAGTAGCACCTCAGAATATAGCCAGAGTTGCTTATCTTGCTTGGAATGACTGTTATATCTGAGATTCCCGCGGGCGCATCGCCTATGTGTGCTGGCTGTGTGGAGATTGCCCCCAGGGGGTCTGGCCCGCTGGAGTCACGGTCAGATCCTCCGCTTCCAGCCCCACGCCCAGCGTCAAGGCTCCCCTACTGGGACGGTGCACTCTCAACTCCAAAACCAGTCGCTGCCTCCCGGGGACTTCTCGTCCCACCAGCCGCGTGGCCGTGCCACCCCCGTGAACCAGGTAGGCCCCCTCCCGGGGTTAGTTCAGATGGGTGGAGTAGCTCCCCGTGCTTGTGCCGCGACCAAGTGTCCCGGCTGGAACGCTGTTCTCCCCACTCCAATACCAGTCGCTGCCTCCCGGGGACTTCTCCTACCGGCTGCGTCCCACGCCACCCGCGCGACCCGGCTGGTCCCCTTCCCGGGGTTAGTTCAGGGGGTGGAGCAACTCTCCGTGTTTATGGCGTACCTGCGAGCAGTCCAAATCCCTGCGGGACGGTTCCCGGCTCGGATGCTGCTCTTTCTGCTCCAAGATCAGTCACTGCCTCCCGGGGACTTCTCCTACCGGCTGCGTCCCACGCCGCCCGTGGAACCGGCTGGTCCCCCTCCCGGGGTTAGTTCAGGGGGGTGGTGCAGGTCTCTGTGCTTGTGCCGTACCTGACTGGTACGCTGGCTCCAGGGCTCTGGAAACTATCGCTGCTTCCCCGTATTAGTTCGTTCTCCGTCTCTAAATCCGTGTTTGTTGTTCAGGGTTCGTAGATTGTTATGTATGTGATCGATTCACTTGTTTTTCCGTGTCTTTGTTGTAAGAGGGATCCGAGGTAACGTCTGCCTAGTCCGCCATCTTGGCTCCGCCCCCCCCATTTCATTTCTTATTTAGGTTATTTGCTTCCTCTCCTGTTTTTTCTTTTGTCAATTTGACCAATGGTTTATTGATTCTGTTGATCTTTTCAAAGAACCATCTTTTAGTATTGTCTACTCTTTCAATTGTTTTCCTATTCTCTATCTCATTCATTTCTGCTCTAACCTTTATTATTTCCTTTCTTCTAGTGCCTGAGGGCTTCTTTTGTTTCTCTCTATTTGTTCAAGTTGTAGGGGTAATGTTTTGATTTTGGCACTTTCTTCTTTTTGAATGTGTGCATTTATTGTTATAAACTGACCTCTAAGCACTGCTTTTGCTGTTTCCCAAAGGTTCTGGTGAGACATGTTTTCATTCTCATTTAATTCTATGAATCTATTTTTTCCATCCTTGATTTCTTCTATAATCCAGTAGTTTTTAAGCAAGGTGGTGTTCTGTTTCCATGCATTTGATTTTTTTTCCTTGCTGTTTCTGTTATTGATTTCTAATTTTATGTCATTATAATCAGAAAAGATGCCATGTAAAATTTCAGTGTTTTGAATTCTGTTAAGGTTTGCTTTGCAGCCCCATATGCAGTTTATTCTGAAGGATGTTCCATGTGAGTTGGAAAAGAATGTATACTTGGCTGCTGCTGGATAGATTTCTGTATATGTCTATGATCTTCTGTATCTTTATTTTCTTTCTACATGTTCTGTTCTTCATTGAAAGTGGTGTGTTGAAATCTACTATTATGATGGATTATCTATTTCTCTTTCCAATACTATTAGGGTTTGTTTTGTGTGGTTTGGAGCCGTCTCATTAGGTGCTTATGTATTTATTATAGTTATGTCCTCCTGGTGTATTGACCCTTTAGAGGTTAAGCTGTGTCCTTTCTTATCCTTTGTGGTGAATTTTGCTTTAAATATGTTTTGTCAGAGATTAATATTGTCTCTCCTGCTCTTTTTTTGTGGTTGTTTACTTGATATTTTTTCCATCATTTTAGTTTTAGTTTGTTTGTGTCTTTGAGTCTAAGTCGTGTCTGTTATAGGCAGCATATAGACAGATTGCGTTTTTTTAATCAATTTTGCCACTGTTCATCTCTTTATTAGCGCATTTAGTCCATTTACTTTCAGTGTAATTATTGATTGGTACGAGTTTAGTGCTGTCATTTTGTTGTTGTTGTTGCTTGTTTTTTTGGTGGTGCTAGCAGTTTCTTTGTTCCACTTAATTTTCTGTGCTGTTGAGTGGTTTTTCTTATGTATTCTCTTTTCATATTTTTTCATTATTGTTTATTTTGTTTTTGCTAAGTCCTCATGTTTTTCTTATTTCGATGGGTAGGTTTGTTAGCATCCTTTGTGGTTACCTTAAAATTTACCTTTATTTTTCTAAATTTAAACCAACATTTTATTTCTTAATATTGCCTTTAACTTCCTCTCCATATGTTCTGGTGTGGCACAGGTGTCCAGGTTTTCAGTCACCAAATGTGTGGTGCAGACTCTCACCTACAGTCCCAGACTGTCAGGGCTGCATATTGGTGTTTGAAGCAGGAACAGGTATCCGGCTGCTGTAGGGGGTATGTGTGGAACAAGGCAGGGGACTGGTGGCTGCCCCTGGATGCCTTGGTGAGGGTGTGTTCCTTTTTCCCTAGAGCATGTAGTGAGGGGTATTGCAGCTGGTCCTTGGGCACACAGTCCTTTTGACTGTAGGGAATGGGAGACACCGTTTATTCTCAGACCCCTATTACACGAGTGGCTAGACGGAGTGAGGAAACCCTGGTGGTGTAATGGTTAAGTGCTACAGCTGCTAACCAAAGGGTCGGCATTTCGAATCCACCAGGCGCTCCTTGGAAACTTTATGGGGCAGTTCTACTCTGTCCTATAGGGTCACTATGAGTCGGAATCAACTCGACGGCACTGGGTTTTTTTTTTTTTTTTTTTTGGTTTAGATGAAGTGAATGTTACCACCAGCCCTCAGGCCTCTGGGGTAGGTGGCTGAGGTTCTGTGCTTAAGAGGCAGGGCCATGTCAAATGTCATAAGTCTGCAGCTCCCCCTTGGCTGCTGAAGTTGAAAATGGGCTTCAGGTGTATGCCCTGCTGTTATGATAATGATGGCATGTGGTGTTGAATCAGCCCACACAGGTCTAAACCCACTGACCCAGTGCACACAGGTCTAGGCAGGAGTAAAGGATTCTGCAAGTGTGCGGACCCCTTATGCCAGTGGCTCAGTGAAGGGGCAGGGCCTCCTGACTCACCCCGAGTTCCTGGCTTAGGGAGAGTGACGGTTGTTGAATACTGCCAGACTGGTTTCAGAGCAGAGCAGGGTGGGGTGTGGGTGAGGGGAAGTAACCAGTTCTCCACTGTGAAACTCTGGGAGTAGAATTTATTTTGCCTCCCAGTGCTAGGTTAGATGTTTGCACTTAACGTTTGCAGGTCCAGCGCTGCTTCCACCTAGCTCCAGAGGTGTGTGCAGACTCGCTGCTGCCCAGCTTCACCCGATATGGTGAGGTGCATCCCAAACACTACTGCTCACCTCAGCCTGCAGGCACAGGATGACCTAGTCAGCAGGGCACTGGCAACCTAACAACTGGCACTTCTTTGCTGTTTTTGAATTATCCCTCCTTCTCCCTGCCACTCAATCCAACTCTTCAGCTTTGTCTCTTATGATCAGGGCTTCTAGATTGTTATATATAATCAATTCACTTGTTTTTTCAGGTCTTTGTTGTAAGAGGGACAACAGGAAGAGTCTGACTATCCCACCGTCTTGGCCACACCTCTTGGTTTCCTATTTCTGCTGTATCAAATTACCACTCATTTAACAAAATTTATTATCTTAGAGTTCTGAAAGTAAGAATTCTGAGATTGTTCTCACTGGGCTAAAATCTAGGTGTTCATAAGGTTCTCTTTCCTCTGGAGGCTCTGTAAGAGAGCTGTTTCCATGCCTTTCCACCTTTTAGAGGCTAACCACATTCCTTCACTCATGATCCATGTCTTGGTCTTCCAGTCTGCTATAACAGAAATACCACAAGTGGATGGCTTCGACAAAGAGAAGCTTATTCTCTCACAGTCCAGTAGGCTAGAAGTCCAAATTAAGGGTGCCAGCTCCAGGGGAAGGTTTTTGCTCTCTGTTAGTTCTGAAGGAAGGTCCTTGTGATGCATCAGTCTTCCCTTGGTCTGGGAGCATCTCAGCACAGGAACCTCAGGTGCAAAGGACACCCTCTGCTCCCAGCACTGCTTTCTTGGTGGTATAAGGCCCCCCATCTCTCTGCTCATTTCTCTCTTTTATATCTCAAAGAGATTGGCTTAAGACACTATCCAAACTTGTATATCTCATCAGTATATCTGCCACTAATCCATCTCATTTCATCATAGTGATAGGATTTACAACACAGGGAAATCACATAAAATGATGGACAATCACACAATACTGGGACTCATGGCCCAGCTAAGCTGACAGACATTTTTGGGGAACACAATTCAATCCATGACAATCCACTTCCTCTTTTTTCAAAGCCAACAATTTTGAGCTGAGTCCTTCTCACACTGCTATCTCTGATTCTCTCTTCCTCTTCCCTCTCCCACTTTTAAGGCCCTTGGGATTACAATGAAACCACCTGGATAATTTAGGATACTCTTTCTTAAGGTCAGCTGATTAACAATTTTAATTCCATGTACAATCTTAATTCTCCTTTGCCATGTAACTTAACATATTCACAGATTCCAGGGATTGAGACAAGGACACCTTTGGAGAATCTTTTTCCTGTCTTCCGTATTGATATTTTGTAAAACCATGTCTGTTCAACAGGCAGACATCAAGGCCAGCTCCTGGCAATACAAAAACCTAATTGATAGTGCCAGGTCAGCTCCCAGATGTCAAAAAATATTCTGTTTCTTCTTCTAGGATATTTGTACTCAGGTCTCTTCCCTTTGAGTTAATTCATCTCACTGTACTATGACTTTTTGTTTAACTGTATCTATTTACAAACTTCAATAAAATTAAAAATATCTCTACTGCAGAAAAAAAAGTATTAAAATTATTAATTAAACAAGTACAATTTTGCAATGACTATAGTGGCTATTGTGCCAGTCTGCCTCAACAAAGGTCTCCCTTACCCTCTCTGGCCCGGTATTTCCCCAAGCATGAGGTCCTGCATTAGATTGATCCCTCCTAATGGTTTATCCAAAGGAAGTGAGTCAGACAATGTTCTGTTGTGATCCATAAGTTTTACATTGGCTAATTATTGGAAGTAGACCACCAGACCATTCTCCTAGTCTAATCTTATTAAGTTTTTAACCTTGTAACTTAACTTTACTAAGATCCAGTTTCATCAAAAGTCAGTGGGAGCTAAAAATAACATCTTCATGATTCTGCTTCGATGAAATCATGCAAATAGACTGTTAGAAACGATGTAGCTCAATCAGTAATTTCTCAATAAATATTTTTTAAATAATTTTTATTGTGCTCTAAGTGAAAGTTTACAAATCAAATAGGTCTCTCACAAAAAAAAACTTATATACTCCCAATTGCTATCCCCCTAATGAGACAGTCCCCTCTCTCCCTCCACTCTCTCTTTTCATGTCCATTTCACCAGCTTCTAACCCCCTCCACCCTTTCATCTCCCCTCCAGGCAGGAGATGCCAACATAGTCTCAAGTGTCCACCAGATCCAAGAATCACGCTCCTCACCAGCGTCCCTCTCCAACCTATTTTCCAGTCCAATCCATGTCTGAAGAGTTGGTTTCAGGAAAGGTTCCTGTCCTGGGCCAACAGAAGGTCTGGGGGCCATGACCACCAGGGTCCTTCTAATCTCAGTCAGACCATTAAGTCTAGTCTTTCTATGAGAATTTGGGGTCTGCATCCCACTGCTCTCCTGCTCCCTCAGGGGTTCTCTGTTGTGCTCCCTGTCAGGGCAGTCATGAGTTGTAGCCGAGCACCATCTAGTTCTTCTGGTCTCAGGATGATGTAGTCACTGGTTCATGTAGCCCTCTCTGTCTCTTGGGCTCGTAATCACCTTGTGTCCTTGGTCTTCTTCATTCTCCTTTGATCCAGGTGGGTCGAGACCAATTGATGCATCTTACATGGCTGCTTGCTAGCGTTTAAGACCCCAGATGCCACTCTTCGAAGTGGGATGCAGAATGTTTTCTTAATAGATTTTATTGTGCCAACTGACTTAGATGTCCCCTGAAACCATGGTCCCCAGACCCCTGCCCCTGCTACGCTGGCCTTCGAAGCATTCAGTTTATTCAGGAAGCTTCTTTGCTTTTGGTTTAGTCCAACTGTGCTGACCTCCCCTGTATTGTGTGCTATCTTTCCCTTCACCTAAAATAGTTCTTATCTACTATCTAAACCCCTCTCCCGCCCTCCCTCCTGTAATGACAAAAGAATGTTTTCTTCTCAGTTAACTATTTCTCAAGTTCTTATAATAGTGGTCTTATACAATATTTGTCCTTTTGCAACCGACTAATTTCACTCAACATAATGCCTTCCAGGTTCCTCCATGTTATGAAATGTTTCACAGATTCCTTGCTGTTCTTTAACGTTGCATAGTATTCCATTGTGTGAATATACCATAATTTATTTATCCATTCATCTGTTGATGGGCATCTCGGTTGCTTCCAGCTTTTTGCTATTGTAAACAGTGCTGCATAAACATGGGTGTGCATATATCTGTTTGTGTAAAGGCTCTTATTTCTCTAGGATATATTCCAAGGAGTGGGATTGCTGGATCCTATGGTAGTTGTATTTCTAGATTTTTAAGGAAGACCCAAATTGATTTCCAAAGTGCTTGTACCATTTTACATTCCCACCAGCAGTGTATAAGTGTTGCAATCTCTCCACAGCCTCTCCAACATTTACTATTTTGTGTTTTTTGGATTAACGCCAGCCTTGGTGGAATGAGATGAAATCTCATTGTAGTTTTGATCTGCATTTCTTTAATGGCTAATAATCGTGAACATTTCTTATAGTGAAGTGTCTATTCATATCTTTTGCCCATTTTTTTAAATAACTTTTATTAAGCTTTAAGTGAACGTTTACAAATCCAATCAGTCTGTCACATATAAGTTTACATACATCTCACTCCCTACTCCCTCTTGCTCTCCCCCTCTTGAGTCAGCCCTTTCAGTCTCTCCTTTCTTGACAATTTTGCCGGCTTCCCTCTCTCTCTATCCTCCCATCCCCCCTCCAGACAAGAGTTGCCAACACAATCTCAAGTGTCCACCTGATATAATTAGCTCACTCTTCATCAGCGTCCCTCTCCCACCCGCTGACCAGTCCCTTTCATTTCTGATGAGTTGTCTTCGGGGATGGTTCCTGTCCTGTGTCAACTGAAGGTCTGGGGAGCATGGCCGCCGGGATTCCTCCAGTCTCACTCAGACCACCAAGTTTGGTCTTTTTATGAGAATTTGGGGTCTGCATCCCACTGATCTCCTGGGTCCTCTGCTGTGCTCCCTGTCAGGGCAGTCATCGATTGTGGCCGGGCACCAACTAGTTCTTCTGGTCTCAGGATGATGTAGGTCTCTGGTTCATGTGGCCCTTTCTGTCTCTTGGGCTCTTAGTTGCCGTGTGGCATTGGTGTTCTTCATTTTCCTTTGCTCCAGGTGGGTTGAGACCAATTGCTGCATCTTAGATGGCCGCTTGTTAGCATTTAAGACCCCAGACGCCACATTTCAAATTGGGATGCAGAATGATTTCATAATAGAATTATTTTGCCAATTGACTTAGAAGTCCCCGCAAACCATGTTCCCCAGACGCCCGCGCTTGCTCCGCTGAGCTTTGAAGCATTCATTTTATCCCGGAAACTTCTTTGCTTTTGGTCCAGTCCAATTGAGCTGACCTTCCATGTATTGAGTGTTGTCTTTCCCTTCACCTAAAGCAGTTCTTATCTACTGATTAATCAATAAAAAACCCTCTCCCACCCTCCCTCCCTCCCCCCATAGAGAGATAGTATTTATGTGTTCTTCTCAGGTTTACTATTTCCCAAGATCTTGTAATAGTGGTCTTATACAATATTTGTCCTTTTGCCTCTGACTAATTTCGCTCAGCATAATGCCTTCCAGGTTCCTCCATGTTATGAAATGTTTCAGAGATTCGTCACTGTTCTTTATCGATGCATAGTATTCCATTGTGTGAATATACCACAATTTATTTACCCATTCATCCGTTGATGGACACCTTGGTTGCTTCCAACTTTTTGCTATTGTAAACAGAGCTGCAATAAACATGGGTGTGCATGAATCTGTTTGTATGAAGGCTCTTGTATCTCTATGGTATATTCCGAGGAGTGGGATTTCTGGGTTGTATGGTAGTTCTATTTCTAACTGTTTAAGATAACGCCAGATAGATTTCCAAAGTGGTTGTACCATTTTACATTCCCACCAGCAGTGTATAAGAGTTCCAATCTCTCCGCAGCCTCTCCAACACCTATTATTTTGTGTTTTTTGGATTAATGCCAGCCTTCCTGGTGTGAGATGGAATCTCATCGTAGTTTTACTTTGCATTTCTCTAATGGCTAATGATCGAGAGCATTTTCTCATGTATCTGTTGGCTGCCTGAATATCTTCTTTAGTGAAATGTGTGTTCATATCCTTTGCCCACTTCTTGATTGGGTTGTTTGTCTTTTTGTGGTTTAGTTTTGACAGAATCATGTAGATTTTAGAGATCAGGCGCTGGTCCGAGATGTAATAGCTGAAAATTCTTTCCCAGTCTGTAGGTGGTCTTTTTACTCTTTTGGTGAAGTCTTTAGATGAGCATAGGTGTTTGATTTTTAGGAGCTCCCAGTTATCGGGTTTCTCTTCATCATTTTTGGTAATGTTTTGTATTCTGTTTATACCTTGTATTAGGGCTCCTAGGGTTGTCCCAATTTTTTCTTCCATGATCTTTATCGTTTTAGTCTTTATGTTTAGGTCTTTGATCCACTTGGAGTTAGTTTTTGTGCATGGTGTGAGGTATGGGTCCTGTTTCATTTTTTTTCAAATGGATATCCAGTTATGCCAGCACCATTTGTTAAAAAGGCTATCTTTTCCCCAGTTAATTGACACTGGTCCTTTGTCAAATATCAGCTGCTCATACGTGGATGGATCTATGTCTGGGTTTTCAATTCTGTTCCATTGGTCTATGTGTCCGTTGTTGTACCAGTACCAGGCTGTTTTGACTACTTTGGTGTATAATAGGTTCTGAAGTCAGGTAAGGTGAGGCCTCCCACTTTCTTCTTCTTTTTCAGTAGTGCTTTGCTTATCTGGGGCTTCTTTCCCTTCCATATGAAATTGGTGATTTGTTTCTCTATCCCCTTAAAATATGACATTGGAATTTGGATCGGAAGTGCGTTAAATGTATAGATGGCTTTTGGTAGAATAGACATTTTTACTATGTTAAGTCTTCCTATCCATGAGCAGGGTATGTTTTTCCACTTAAGTATGTCCTTTTGAATTTCTTGTAGTAGAGCTTTGTAGTTTTCTTTGTATAGGTCTTTTACATCCTTGGTAAGATTTATTCCTAAGTATCTTATCTTCTTGGGGGCTACTGTGAGTGGTATTGATTTGGTGATTTCCTCTTCGGTGTTCTTTTTGTTGATGTAGAGGAATCCAAGTGATTTTTGTATGTTTATTTTATAACCTGAGACTCTGCCAAACTCTTCTATTAGTTTCAGTAGTTTTCTGGAGGATTCCTTAGGGTTTTCTGTGTATATAATCATGTCATCTGCAAATAGTGATAACTTTACTTCTTCCTTGCCAATCCGGATACCCTTTATTTCTTTGTCTAGCCTAATTGCCCTGGCTAAGACTTCCAACATGATGTTGAATAAGAGCGGTGATAAAGGGCATCCTTGTCTGGTTCCCGTTCTCAAGGGAAATGCTTTCAGGTTCTCTCCATTTAGAGTGATATTAGCTGTTGGCTTTGCATAGATGCCCTTTATTATGTTGAGGAATTTTCCTTCAATTCCTATTTTGGTAAGAGTTTTTATCATGAATGGGTGTTGGACTTTGTCAAATGCCTTTTCTGCATCAATTGATAAGATCATGTGGTTTTTGTCTTTTGTTTTATTTATGTGATGGATTACATTAATGGTTTTTCTGATATTAAACCAGCCTTGCATACCTGGTATAAATCCCACTTGATCAGGGTGAATTATTTTTTTGATGTGTTGTTGGATTCTATTGGCTAGAATTTTGTTGAGGATTTTTGCATCAATGTTCATGAGGGACATAGGTCTATAATTTTCTTTTTTTGTAATGTCTTTACCTGGTTTTGGTATCAGGGAGATGGTGGCTTCATAGAATGAGTTGGGTAGTATTCCGTCATTTTCTATGCTTTGGAATACCTTTAGTAGTAGTGGTGTTAACTCTTCTCTGAAAGTTTGGTAGAACTCTGCAGTGAAGCCGTCCGGGCCAGGGCTTTTTTTTGTTGGGAGTTTTTTGATTACCGTTTCAATCTCTTTTTTTGTTATGGGTCTATTTAGTTGTTCTACTTCTGAATGTGTTAGTTTAGGTAGGCAGTGTTTTTCCAGGAATTCATCCATTTCTTCTAGGTTTTCAAATTTGTTAGAGTACAATTTTTCATAATAATCTGAAATGATTCTTTTAATTTCATTTGGTTCTGTTGTGATGTGGCCCATCTCGTTTCTTATTTGGGTTATTTGTTTCCTTTCCTGTATTTCTTTAGTCAGTCTAGCCAATGGTTTATCAATTTTGTTAATTTTTTCAAAGAACCAGCTTTTGGCTTTGTTAATTCTTTCAATTGTTTTTCTGTTCTCTAATTCATTTAGTTCAGCTCTAATTTTTATTATTTGTTTTCTTCTGGTGCCTGATGGATTCTTTTGTTGCTCAGTTTCTATTTGTTCAAGTTGTAGGGACAGTTCTCTGATTTTGGCTCTTTCTTCTTTTTGTATGTGTGCATTTATTGATATAAATTGGCCTCTGAGCACTGCTTTTGCTGTGTCCCAGAGGTTTTGATAGGAAGTATTTTCATTCTCATTGCTTTCTATGAATTTCCTTATTCCCTCCTTAATGTCTTCTATAACCCAGCCTTTTTTCAGAAGGGTGTTGTTCATTTTCCAAGTATTTGATTTCTTTTCCCTAGTTTTTCTGTTATTGATCTCTAGTTTTATTGCCTTGTGGTCTGAGAAGATGCTTTGTAATATTTCGATGTTTTGGACTCTGCAAAGGTTTGTTTTATGACCTAATATGTGGTCTATTCTAGAGAATGTTCCATGTGCGCTAGAAAAAAAAGTATATTTTGCAGCAGTTGGGTGGAGAGTTCTGTATAAGTCAATGAGGTCAAGTTGGTTGATTGTTGTAATTAGATCTTCCGTGTCTCTGTTGAGCTTCTTACTGGATGTCCTGTCCTTCTCCGAAAGTGGTGTGTTGAAGTCTCCTACTATAATTGTGGAGGTATCTATCTCGCTTTTCAGTTCTGTTAAAATTTGATTTATGTATCTTGCAGCCCTGTCATTGGGTGCATAAATATTTAATATGGTTATGTCTTCCTGATCAATTGTCCCTTTTATCATTATATAGTGTCCTTCTTTATCCTTTGTGGTGGATTTAAGTCTAAAGTCTATTTTGTCAGAAATTAATATTGCTACTCCTCTTCTTTTTTGCTTATTGTTTGCTTGATATATTTTTTCCATCCTTTGAGTTTTAGTTTGTTTGTGTCTCTAAGTCTAAGGTGTGTCTCTTGTAGGCAGCATATAGATGGATCGTGTTTCTTTATCCAGTCTGTGACTCTCTGTCTCTTTATTGGTGCATTTAGTCCATTTACATTCAGGGTAATTATAGATAAATAAGTTTTTAGTGCTGTCATTTTGATGCCTTTTTATGTGTGTTGTTGACAATTTCATTTTTCCACATACTTTTTTGTGCTGAGGCGTTTTTCTTAGTAAATTGTGAGATCCTCATTTTCATAGTGCTTAACTTTATGTTAGTTGAGTCGTTACGTTTTTCTTGGTTTTTATCTTGAGTTATAGAGTTGTTATACCTTTTTGTGGTTACCTTACTATTTACCCCTATTTTTCTAAGTAAAAACCTAACTTGTATTGTTCTATATCGTCTTGTATCACTCTCCATATGGCAGTTCAATGTCTCCTATATTTAGTCCCTCTTTTTGATTATTGTGATCTTTTACCTATTGCCTTCCATGATTCCCTGTTATGTGTATGTTTTTTTAATTAATCTTAATTTGTTTGTTTTTGTGAATTCCCTATTTGAGTTGATATCAGGACGTTCTGTTTTGTGACCTTGTTTTGTGTTGATATCTGATATTATTGGTTCTCTGACCAAACAATATCCTTTAGTATTTCTTGTAGCTTTGGTTTGGTTTTTGCAAATTCTCTAAACTTGTGTTTGTCTGTAAATATCTTAATTTCGCCTTCATATTTCAGAGAGAGTTTTGCTGGATATATGATCCTTGGCTGGCAGTTTTTCTCCTTCAGTGCTCTGTATATGTCGTCCCATTCCCTTCTTGCCTGCATGGTTTCTGCTGAGTAGTCAGAACATATTCTTACTGATTCTCCCTTGAAGGAAACCTTTCTTTTCTCCCTGGCTGCTTTTAAAATTTTCTGTTTATCTTTGGTTTTGGTGAGTTTGATGATAATATGTCTTGGTGTTTTTCTTTTTGTATCAATCTTAAATGGGGTTCGATGAGCATCTTGGATAGATATCCTTTCGTCTTTCATGATGTCAGGGAAGTTTTCTGTCAGGAGTTCTTCAACTATTTTCTCTGTGTTTTCTGTCCCCCCTCCCTGTTCTGGGACTCCAATCACCCGCAGGTTATCCTTCTTGATAGAGTCCCACATAATTCTTAGGGTTTCTTCATTTTTTTTTAATTCTTTTATCTGATTTTTTTTCAGCTGTGTTGGTGTCGATTCCCTGGTCCTCCAGATGTCACAGTCTGCATTCTAATTGCTTGAGTCTGCTCTTCTGACTTCCTAGTGTGTTGTCTAATTCTGTAATTTTATTGTTAATCTTTTGGATTTCTACATGTTGTCTCTCTATGGATTCTTGCAACTTATTAATTTTTCCACTATGTTCTTGAATAATCTTTTTGAGTTCTTCAACAGTTTTATCAGTGTGTTCCTTGGCTTTTTCTGCAGTTGTCCTAATTTCATTTGTGGTATCATTAAGCATTCTGTAAATTAGTTTTTTATATTCTGTATCTGATAATTCCAAGATTGTATTTTCATTTGGGAAAGATTTTGATTCTTTTGTTTGGGGGGTTGGAGAAGCTGTCATGGTCTGCTTCTTTAAGTGGTTTGATATGGATTGTTGTCTCCGAGCCATCACTGGGAAACTAGTTTTTCCAGAAAATCCGCTAAAAAAAAAATGCTGTCAGATCCCTATCAGAGTTCTCCCTCTGGCTCAGGCTATTCAGATGTTAATGAAGCCGCCTGGGGAGGGTGGGGGAGGGAACAGAGAGATAGGAGAGTAGCACCTCAGAATATAGCCAGAGTTGCTTGTCTTGCTTGGAATGACTATTATATCTGAGACTCCCGGGGGGCACGTCGCCTATGTGTGCTGGCTGTGTGGAGATTGCCCCCGGGGGGTCTGGCCCGCTGGAGTCACGGTCAGATCCTCCGCTTCCAGCCCCACGCCCAGCGTCAAGGCTCCCCTACTGGGACGGTGCACTCTCGACTCCAAAATCAGTCGCTGCCTTCCGGGTACTTCTCGTCCCTCCAGCCGCGTGGCCGTGCCGCCTCCGAGAACCAGTTGGGCCTCCTCCCGGGGTTAGTTCAGATGGGTGGAGCAGGTCCCCGTGCTTGTGCCGTGACCGAGTGTCCCGGCTGGGACGCTGTTCTCCCTGCTCCAATACCAGTCGCTGCCTCCCAGGGACTTCTCCTACCGGCTGTGTCCCACGCTGCCCGCGCGACCCGGCTGGTCCCCTTCCCGGGGTTAGTTCAGGGGGGTGGAGCAACTTTCCCTGTTTATGCCGTACCTGCATCCAGTCCAAATCCCTGCGGGACGGTTCCCCGGCTCGGACGCTGCTCTTTCTGCTCCAAGACCAGTCACTGCCTCCCGGGGACTTCTCCTACCGGCTGCGTCCCACGCCGCCGGTGAAACCAGCTGGTCCCCCTCCCGGGATTAGTTCAGGGGGGTGGAGCCGCTCTCTGTGCTTGTGCCGTACCTGACTGGTACGCTGGCTCCAGGCTCCGGAAACAATCGCTGCTTCCCCGTATTAGTTCGTTCTCCGTCTCTAAATCTGTGTTTGTTGTTCAGGGTTCGTAGATTGTTATGTATGTGATCGATTCACTTGTTTTTCCGTGTCTTTGTTGTAAGAGGGATCCGAGGTAGCGTCTGCCTAGTCCGCCATCTTGGCTCCGCCTGTCTTTTGCCCATTTTTTAATTGGGTTATTTGTCTTTTTGCAGTTGAGTTTTTGCAGTATCATGTAGACTTTAGAGATCAGGCGCTGATCGGAAATGTCATAGTTGAAAACTTTTTCCCAGTCTGTAAGCCTTTTTACTCTTTTGGTGAAGTCTTTGGATGAGCATAGATTTTTGATTCTTAGGAGCTCCCAGTTATCTAGTTTTTGTTTTGCATTTTTAATAATGTTTTCTATACTATTTACGCCATGTATTAGGGCTCCGAACAGTGTCCCTATTTTCTCTTCCATGATCTTTACCTTTTTAGATTTTATATTTAGGTGTTTGATACATTTTGAGCTCAGTTTTTTTGCATGGAGTGAGGTATGGGTCTTGTTTCATTTTTTCCAGATGGATATCCAGTTATGCCAGCACCATTTGTTAAAAAGACTGTCTTCTCCCCCATTTAACTGTTTTGGGGCCTTTGTCAAAAATTAACTGCTCATATGTGGATGGATTTATATCTGGATTCTCAATTCTTTTCCACTGGTCCATGTATCTGTTGTTGTACCAGTACCAGGCTGTTTTGACTACCGTGGTGGTATAATAGGTTGTAAAATCAGGGAAAGTAAGGCCTCCCACTTTGTTCTTCTTTTTCAGTAATACCTTATTTATCCGGGGCTTCTTTCCCTTCCATATGAAGTTGGTGATTTGTTTCTCCATCTCATCAAAGAATGCTGTTGGGATTTGGATTGGAATTGCATTAAATGTATAGATCCCTTTTGGCAGAATAGACATTTTTATAATGTTAAGTCTTCCTATCGATGAGTAAGGTATGTTTTTCCACTCATGTAAGTCTCTTTTGGTTTCGTGCAGAAGTGTTTTGCAGTTTTCTTTGTATAAGTCTTTTACATCTCTGGTAAGATTTATTCCTAATTATTTTATCTTCTTGGGGGCTACGGTAAATGGCATTGATTTGGTGATTTCCTCTTCAATGTTCTTTTTGTTGGTGTAGAGGAATCCAACTGATTTTTGTATGCTTATCTCGTATCCTGATACTCTGCTGAACTCTTCTATTAGTTTCAGTAGTTTTCTGAAGGATTCCTTAGGGTTTTCTGTGTATAAGATCATGTCACCTGCAAATGGAGATACTTTTACTTCTTCCTTGACAATCTGGATGCCCTTTATTTCCTTATCTAGCCTAATTTCTCTGGCTAGGACCTCCAACACAATGTTGAGTAAGAGCAATGATAATGGGCATCCTTGTCTGGTTCCCAGTCTCAGTGGGAATGCTTTCAGGCTCTCTCCATTTAGGGTGATGTTTGCTGTTGGCTTTATATAAATGCCCTTTATTATGTTGAGAAATTTTCCTTCTATTCCTGTTTTGCTCAAGTTTTTATCATGAATAGGTGTTGGATTTTGTCAAATGCCTTTTCTGCATCAATTGATAAAATCATAGGATTCTTGTCTTTTGTTTTATTTATGTCATGGATTACATTAATTGTTTTTCTAATGTTGAACTATTCCTGCGTACCTGGTATGAATCCCACTTGGTCATGGTGAATTATTTTTTGATATGTTGTTGAATTCTGTTGGCGAGAATTTTGTTGAGGATTTTTGCATCTAAGTTCATGAGGGATATAGGTCTATAATTTTCTTTTCTTGTGGTGTCTTTACCTGGTTTTGGTATCAGGGATATGGTGGCTTCATAGAATGAGTTTGGTAGTATTCTGTCCTTTTCTATGCTCTAAAATACCTTAAGTAGTAGTGGTGTTAACTCTTCTCTGAATGTTTGGTAGAACTCTGCAGTGAAGCTGTCCAGACCAGGGCTTTTTTGGGGTGGGGGGGTTTGATTGCCTTTTCCATCTGTTCTTTTGTTATGGGTCTATTTAGCTGTTCTACCTCTTTTTGTGTTAGTTTAGGTAGGCAGTGTGTTTCTAGGAATTCACCCATTTCTTCTAGGTTTTCACATTCGTCAGAGTACAATTTTTCACAAAAATCTGATATGATTCTTTTAATTTCAGTTGGGTCTGTTGTAATATCGCCCATCTCATTTCTTATTCAGGTTATTTGGTTCCTCTCCTGTTTTTCTTTTGTCAGTTTGGCTAGTGGTTTATCAATTTTGTTAATTTTTTCAAAAAAACCAGCTTTTGGTCTTGTTAATTATTTTCATTTTTTTTTTCTATTTCTTTTAGTTCAGCTCTAATTTTTAGTATTTGTTCTTTTTTCTGGTGCCTGTGAGTTTCTTTTGTTGCTCTCTTTCTATTTGTTCAAGTTGTGGGGATAATTCTTTGATTTTGGCCCTTTCTTCTTTTTGTATGTGTGCATTTATTGATATAAATTGACCTCTGAGCATTGCTTTCACTGTGTCCCAGCGTTTTTACAGGAAGTGTTTTCGTTCTCATTGGAATTTCTTTATTCCATCCTTAATGCCTTCTGTAATCCAGTCTTTTGTTTTGTTCAGTTTCCAAGTGTCTGATTTCTTTTCCCTGCTTTTCCTGTTATTGATTTCCACCTTTATGCCCCTATGGTCAGAGAAGATGCTTCGTAATATTTGAATGTTTTGGATTCTGCTAAGGCTTGTTTTATGCCCTAATATGTGGTCTTCTAGAGAATGTTCCATGTGCACTAGAAAAGAAAGTATACTTGGCTGCTGTCAGGCGGAGTGTTCTGTATATGTCTATGAGGTCAAGTTGGTTGATTGTGGCATTTAGGTCTTCCGTGTCTTTATTGAGCTTCTTTCTGGATGTCCTGTCCTTCACCAAAAGTGGTGTGTTGAAGTCTCCTACTATTATTGTTTTGTTAGAAATTAATAACTCAATAAATATTAACTGTTCTGATTTTTGTTATTGATTTTAATATTATTATTTTCTCTTTTAATTTATTTATTCAGGGTTACCAGAATTTGACTTATATTTCTACTTCCATTTTCTTTTTTCTCATATTATTGACTATATCCATAGGTATATGCCTGTTGGGAAATAAAATTCAAATATCCCTTCATAGATTGGTTTGACAATCCTAGTATAATTATATAACATAATTGTGTGGTTTGTCTATCTAACCACATTGCACATGCAAACAGGATGTGCCTCAAACTAGCAGACAACTAGGAATGAGGCATGTACAACCACTGGCATCAACCATTCCATGAGTGCTACGGCCATCTGTGATCAAGACATTTACACAATATTGGCAAAGTGAAAGCCACTATTATTATTTCTAGAAAGCAAACAGTAAACAGTAAAACAAATTCTCAAAGCAGATCTGCTTATTCTTTTCCAAACTACTCATATTCTTTCTAATATCACTGTACTGGCACGTTGTGTTTCTGGTCAAATGTTGTCTTCATGTCACCTCTACCTCTGGCTACCACCATGCTACCTGGGACACCTGCATGGCTTCCGAGGCTTCTGTTCTACCCCTGGGCCTCACTGGGCCTTGCTTCACTAATGGAAAGACCCCTGCACAGGATCTCCTGAGCCTCTGCCACTGGGCCCTTCTTGACCTATGCTGCTGCCTCCTACCATGCTACCCAGGCCAGAGTGGTTCTCTGTCTTGCTGTCATGATACCAAGGCCTACCCTGCATGAGGGAATGTATTGTTCCCACCACGATGCCCGAAGGGGGAAGGAAGCAAATTACACCAGCCACACTCAGGTCTCTGTCCCACAGGTACAAGTGTTGCAGTACTTTAGTAGGAGGCACACCCCTGCACAAACACACTCAGTTCTCTCTCTATGGACCAGCAAGGCCACCATCCCTGTCTTCACTATTACAACTCTCTCTTCTTGATATAGGGAGTTCTAAGTGCAGGGACCCTGGGCCCAAAGGCTGCACTCCACTCTACGCTCTTTTTGATGGTAGTGAGGGGCCCCAGAACCTCTGTGGATTTGGCCCTTATATAAGCCTAACAGAATAGGAACAGCGACCAATCTCCTTGTTGGACCACATAGGGCACAATCCCATTAAGTGAATTTTCAATCCACTAGTTTTGTAGTAAATCTACTAATACCTTGCAAAATTTTGGCCCAGACAATCATTTTGTGAAGTTACAAGACCAGGGCAAGAAAGCCATATAAAAGTGATTCATTGCACTGCAATAATTCAGCCCATTTTCTTAACCCTTAACCAGTTCATAAGCAGAGCTATAACAAATCAATCAGTTAATGCTTATTATATTTTGATTATGTAGCACAGCATCGTATAACCTCCCATATTGGAGCTCCTGAGTGGTGCAAACACTTATACTGTATAATCTCCTGGAGCGGAGCCCCTGGGTGGTACAGTTAACATGTTCAGATGCTAACTGAGAAGATGGAGGTTCAAGTCCACCCAAAGGCACCTTGGAAGAAAGACCTGGTGATCTAATTCTGAAAAATCACCCATTAAAAACTCTACAGAGCACAGTTCCACTCTGACACACACAGGGTTGCCATGAGTCAGAGGTAACTCAATGGTAACTGATTTTTACTGTTTTCTGTTGCAAGATAAAGACATTAAAAAAAACTCTCATTACTGTACGTCAGTTCATAAGTCAACATATCCTGCTAAAGCAGAGAAGAAAGGAGATACTGAAATTATACTTGTTTGATAGATCTGGTGCTTTATATTTATTCCATACCCAAAACCAAAACTAAACCCATTGTCATCAAGTCTATTCCAACTCATAGCGACCCAATAGGACAGAGTAGAACTGCCCCATGGAGTTTTCAAGGAGCTTCTGGTGAATTTGAGCTGTTGGCGTTTTGGTCAGCAGCTGAGCTCTTAACGACTGCACTACCAGGGCTCCTTATTCTATACAGTAGCCTCTAAAAATAATCCTATGGAAGAGGCATTATGATGCCCCTTTTACAGATGATTAAACTCAGGCTCAGAGAGGTTATATAACAGGCCCAAAATATATAGCTAGAAAGTTTCAAGACTGGAAAAGTTCAATTCGGTCATGGCCTTTTGTTGGGTAAGACATGTCTAAAAGTCCACTCTGTTCCCACATCATTACCAGCTCTTTCTTGACACATTAGTTATTGTGAAAGTTTAGGTTAACAGGATTATGGACTAAGTGTATTTTCCAGGCATGAGTTAAGTGCTTTATGCATCGCAACTCATTTAATACTAATAATATTATAAGGCAAGCATCAGATTCAAAATAATCCCATTCTGACTTTAGCAGGTTGATAAAACAGGCCATTTTCTTCAGAGATCAAATATCCTGAGATTTTAAAATAGTCCTGTATGGAGGTAATAAATGAGGAGAGCATGTGGTCATCTGTATTCTTCCGAATGCTTTCCCACGAGCATTTCTGCAGCCTGGAGCTCAGGAATCCCTAAGGCTTTAGCCAGGTGCCTTGTATTTTATACCGGCAACAGAGGCATTGGTGGGGATCCGAACAGTGATCTGGGAACCAGAGGCTTAGAGTATTCCACACCTCCTGCACGGTGGCTCCTCTGATGCAGGTTAGTGCTACGACTCCTAGACTGAGTGCTTACAACAGGGGATGGTATGCGCTAATGCTTTCACTGTGGCCCACTTAATTTCTGTAATTTAAAAAACTATATCACAATCATACTATTTGGAAACCACGGAAATTAAAGCACCTGGATTGCACTTGATAACATCATAACTATTCCTTTTATATTCTTCCATATACATTTTTTACAATTTGTTTATACAATTAGCATGATATCTAAGAGTGTCCCAGCTGTTATATTGTGTTCCATGGGAAATTTATTAGTTCTGTAATAATTCAGGATGCACGTTGTGGAAAACCTTGCAAAATAAGCCCTTTGTGTTTACAGGGTCTCCTCCCAGCCCTTCTTTTTTAGTCATATTTTAGAATGATATCCACAACGTATGGCAATGCTTCAAGGGACAAGACTAGCTCTCTGGCTGTCACTCCGAATTGCCAAATTGACTAATAAAGGATTTTTCACTTTTACCCTGAGATTAATTTTCATTGCATTCCTACCAGTAATGCATATCATAAAGAAACATTGAGTGTATAATGTTTGAATGCATAAAAATTATAAAAATTTAGTTTAAACTATGTATTAATTTCCAGTGAGAAAGAACATCCTTTCATACTTATATTGCACTAACGTATCTTTATCAAATTATAATTATGAAAATAATACTACGGGTATTTCCCAGTGTAAGACAGGGTTCCATTCTGAAGACTCTTGTCATGTCAGTTCTGATATAAGTAGAATATCTATTTTTTAAAAAATATTCATTATTTTTGCCTCCTATTATCAATATCTTTATAAATCCAATCTTTATTTGTCTTTGGGATTGGCATGAGAATGATAACATCAACAAATTACGTGCTACAACGTTATAAGTAGTACATATTACTAAGAATAAGATGTACAAAGATAAGAAAGGATAGTCATAGGGCAGTTCCTTGTAACTCAAATATGTCTTAAGTCGGGGACGATCTGTACTAAGCTTTTTACGAAAGTTGAGTCTTAGTTAACACTCTGACTCTAAGGTAAATGGATGCATATATCTGATTCTATTAAATTCTCTATTCATGAATTTCTCTTTGGGGAAAAGTTTGTGTAGAGATAAAATTTATGTTGGCTATCTTTTATTGATAACATACTAAATATAAATAATTTAATTAAACATTCTACATGCACTATCTTTTTTCATTTTTACAAAGTAGAACAGTTACCCATTTTAAATACACTAACCTGAGACGCACAGTTTATAAGAGAGCTGCCTAACTTCACAGAACTCACAGTTGCTCCAATGAGCTCCAGCAGATTTCCCAGACTGAGATGCACTAGGAAGGAAAGGCGAGCGATATACTTCTGAAAAGTCAGCCAAAGTGAACCCAATAGATGGCAATAGTCCGATCAACAACCGATTATGGGAATGGCGCAGGACTGGGCAGCATTTTGCCCGGGGTAGCCGTGTGTTAGGTGACTTAATGGCATCTAACAACAACGATGTGTTTGAGAGCCCATTCTTTATGTTGTTTGCTTTATTCAAAAAGTTTTGTCACTATTAAGATAATAATTGGAACAAAAAACTGGCTGGCAAGCCCAAAATAACTGTGGGGAGTTTACTTTCATGACTAGGATTTTGGACCCATGCTTCCTACTTTTGAGACCAGGGAAAAATAAATTAATCTAACCCTCCATTCCTTCATCTGCAAATCCAAATCCTCTTCTACTTTGGTAGTGTGGAATTACAAAGAATTGAATTCACTTGGGAACAACTGCCTTTTTGATGTGAAATACAGATAATATTGTCTCTTTTTACCTGCTATTTTAAAATTTTTTGATTGAATTTTGAGACATTATTGAATTTGTGACAAGTTTCATGATATCTGTTACAATTCTTATAACACATTGAATATTAAAGGCATGAGAACACATTGCAAAATTAATAATCAAATAACCTAATAGCCTTGGAATAATTAAATTTACCATGGTCATGAGTGTTTCCTCTATGTTCAAAATAAATTCATAGACGGTAGACAGAGGACAGACAGAAAAATCTAAAGGAACAGAGAAAACATGTCACTTATGCTGAAAAATGAAGACTGATACGTAATGATATTTTTGTTCTTTGATATGAAATAAGTAACATTACATTACATGTGAGTTATGGGAAAACACTAATTTTACTTTCAAAATATTTTGGTAGGAAACATCTTTAGATGACCAATAATAACATAATAATGATAATAATCAATAACTTTATAGAGCTATCTTCTTGTGCATGCATTCTCCAGTGTACTTATATGCATTTTATTTTGTAATTATCAAATAATCCTATAGTAGATACTACTATGTCATCTCATTTTGCACATAATGAAACTGAGGTTTAAGCATATTGCTCAAATTTATCCAACTACTAAACAGTGGCATAGGTATTCAAACTCAAGAAACCTGGCCATTAAATATGTACTTTTATGTTCAATCTTCAGATGAATGCAGCTACCAGTTTAAATGTTTACTATTAGATCAGTCATGTAACTTTTCTGAACTTAGTAATTCATGCCGACTAAATGTGAAATATACATTTATTTCACATTATATGAACTGTCCAGCAAATAAAATGCCTGATATGATAATATTTCAAATACTCTTAGTTTAAAATAATTTCATCTTAAATTTAAATCTACAGAAGACTTTCAAAATCATATTCATTGAATCTTGGCGTCTGAGAAACATTGGAAAGCTGCCCTTAAGCTCAGGGCCTTAGCAGGTGGTTATCAAATCGCCGAAGCAGAGAATGAGCCCCGCTGGAAACAAATGAAACCAGTGCTCCAGTACAGCTGTCTACCAAAGTCTGCAAATTTTCCCAGTCTAGAAACAAGGAGAGTGGCTCATAGCAAAGTAAGTGACCTTCCCCAAATATCACACGTATTTGTGAACAAAATATGGACAGGTCTTTAGAGTTCTGACTCCTAGTCTTCGTGTTATTTAAGCAACTCGTAACTCGTATGTCTATACCCAGTATGCCCTGACCCAGGGCAGGCTTAAGTGAATGAACTTTGCATGTCATGACCTCCAGTTCAGCGGCAGCCAGAGACACAGACCTGTCCATCCACCCAATGCAGTAAGAAATGCTAACAAAGAAAATAGATTAGGAAAGGAAAATGTTTCCTTAAAAATAGAAAGTCATATGAATTTAAAAAGTAATAGGAAAACACAGCTTACCTGAAACTAATAGGAAAGTGAATACATTATTTTAAAAAAAAAAAATCTACAGACACAGACTACTTTACACCTATGTTTTAGTGGCCTTTAAGGACACTGATTATCCCTATTTTGTTTTAAAAAAAAATCAGAGGCTACACATTAAAAGATGAACTATAGCAATACATTTTGTGAGTTTAATATGTTTAATATTCATGCATGCAAAGACAGTACAATGTAATATTAAATCAACAATGATCATAGATTCAAACAACTGATATACCAATAACAAGTTGTTTGATCCAAATAACATTGAAATTGTTTAAAATGGTAGCCTATTAATGAAATGCAGAACATTAATATTAAATTATTAATATCATATAAGTATCCCAAATATATGTAATGTAAAATACAAAACTTCAGTCCAAAATAACAAAAATGTCAAATATATAAAATCAACTGGAGAAGATATTCACAATGCATATAAAATAACAAGTTATAAAGATATATAAATTATATACATAAATACATAAATTACAAAATACATGGGAAATTCTTCAAATTATTAAGAAAAAAGCCAAACAATCTAGAAATCATGAATAAGAGATATTCACAGAGAATTTGCAGAAGAAATCCAAGAGGTCGATGAGTAGATTAAAAGAGTTTCTGCCATGTAACTTAAATGACATGCAATTTAAATTTATTTTCACACTTATTTGATTGCTGTTAATTATCGCATCTAACAGTAAAATATGTGGAGGAATTATCACACAAATTGACAGTTGACTGGAGTGTAAAAGGTGGAGGTGCAATTATCTTAAACCCAAAATATTCTAGTAAAATATTTACTTGAGAAAATATCGCCACATGCACAAGGATATGGGTTATATTAACAAAAGATTGGAAAGAAGCTAAGTATTCTTAAATAAACATTATATATATACATGTATATTTATATATATAAATTGCATATATATGATGTAATAAAATTTGGCAGTAGTTAACAATATATTAAACTGAATATATATATATTTCACTCAAAATATATATATTTGAGGGAACAAAGCATAAAAGAATGATATGTTCACTATTATAGCATATTTATATCAATTTTGAAAAATGGAACGTCTACATATTTTAATGATATGAAAGTCATTGTTGGTATATACTAAGAATCAAAAAATTTTAATATGTATTAAAGGTCTGAAGATCATAGACCATTCACAAAATTTGCAAAGTTTTCCAAATAAGTTACAGAAAAACTAAAAAAGGATTTACTACACCACAGATTATGACTGAAGTCCAAACATAATACTGTTGGTAATCCTGAATTCACAGCTCTCTTTCACAATTTGAATTTGTGAGCAAAAGACACCACTTACCTAAGTATAATAGGTGAATCCATTTACGTATGCATCCATTCCTACCACCAAAAATACTTAGATGTAAAAGAAATGGAAGTTATAGATTCTAGTGAAAAGAGAAGCTATTCTGAAAGTGAATGAGTACCTGTATATTTTACCTGTGGGAGATGTTGGACCTCAGGTTCATTATATGAGAATATCATTTGGATAAGTCATAATTAATGGATTAGTTTTTGTCTTCTACTTTTAAAAGCATAAAATTATTGATGTCCAAATTTACATGAAAATTGCATGCAATATGAATTATGTTCATTTATGAAATTATTAACTTTTTTTGAATGGATAAAACCAAAACACCTGTGCTGTCAAGTCAATTCTGACCCTACAGGATAGGCTTGCCCCATTGAGTTTCCAAGGAGTGGGTGGTGAGTTTGAACAGCCAACCTTTTGGTTAGCTGCCAAAAACTTAACCACTGTGCCACCAGGGCTCCCTTAGAATGGATATATAAATTAAAACCAGCAGCATTGTTTAAGAACATAATACATAAAAGTTTAAATGTTGAGGGGGTTCTAAACTTAACGAGATGTAGGCACCATGATCCGGAATGCAAGTCATGATAATATAAATGATATGGCGATGGGTACAGTAGTATCTGTGGAGGCTGAAAGCCTAGTGTGTTTAGAGCACAGGCTGCATGTAAGTGTGGAATAGAGAATTTTTGCTTTTGTTTTTTCCCCATCAAACTTAGTTTTATTGGTTGTAATTTTTTTGAAACTTTTGAAATTTTAATTTGTCTTGATATTGAAGAAAATCATGTGAGAATCGATTAAGCAAATATCTAAAACACATGCAAAAGTAATAACTATAGGCATATCACCTCAATACCTACTAAAGTGCATAAACCTGAATTTCCTTCAATATAGAAATACCAAAAGGGTAAAGAACTCGGATTGCATAAGTAATATTTCATAACGCCATAAGTAAATTATGTGTGGCATACTGACAAATTATTAGAAAACAATAGAGGTATAATTTGTACCACTGTATATGTATGTTATCTAATTTTGTGTGAATAAAAAATAATGTATAGTAACAGCAGAGATGGATAGTAGTATGCTATGGCAAAAATCTTGTTTGTAAGTGAAAGATTAAAGTAGTAAGTAGTCCTCCAAGCCTGAGATTTCCCAAGTCATTTGATCAAGTTTTCATAAAGATATGTACAAGCTTCATTTTAAACAAATCTCATTTCTGCATCATTCTTACATCTTTCAGGCACCAGTAGAGCCATGGTCAATGCCAACGGCACCACAGGAATAAACTTCATTCTTCTAGGGCTCTTTAACCACACACAGATCCACCTATTCCTGTTTGCCATGGTGCTTATGATCTTCATCACCTCACTGATGGGCAACACCCTTATGATCATTCTCATTCATGTGGACCCTCAACTCCACATGCCCATGTACTTCCTGCTTAGCCAGCTTTCTTTCATGGACATGCCGCTGGTCTCCACCATCGTTCCCAAAATGGCAGCCAACTACCTGATGCACACTAGGTCTATCTCTCCCACTGGCTGTGGAGTCCAGATCTTCCTTCTTCTCACTCTGGGAGGGAGTGATTTCTTCCTCTTAACGGCCATGTCCTATGACCACTATGTGGCCATATGTCACCCACTGCGCTACCCCATTCTCATGAGTCAGAAGCTCTGTTTACTCGTGACATCAGGTTCCTGGCTCCTGGGAGGGATCGATGGGCTGATGCAGGCTGGTGCCACTTTGAGCTTCCCTTACTGTCACTCACGGGAAATCAATCACTTTTTCTGTGAAGCACCATCACTGGTACGCCTTGCCTGTGCTGACACCACAATTTTTGAGTTTTTCATGTATTGTATGTCTGCTGCATTCTGATGCTCTTGATCCCTTTGTCTCTCATTTTGGCCTCATACAGCCTTATCCTGGCTGCAGTGCTCCGCATGCAGTCAGCTGGAGCGCAGAAAAAAGCCTTTAAGACTTGCTCCTCTCACCTGGTGGTTGTGGGACTCTTCTACGGCACCATCATGTTCATCTACATGAGGCCCAAATCTAACGGTTCAGAGGACCATGATAAGGTGGTCTCAGCTTTTTATACCATCTTCACACCTGTCTTGAACCCCCTTATATACAGTGTGAGAAACAAAGAAGTCAAGGGGGCCTTGAGGAGGTGGCTGGAAAAACATTTTATGTGATATCAATGCTGAGCATAATTTGCCAAAATGGCAGCAACCAAACTGGTTACAGGTTACGTTTCTAAAATATCGTTTTGCTATTTTGTTCATCCCATTTAAATTCTTCTTTTGTGTTGTATCAAGTTATTTTGCTCTTGCTTTGCCAATCTGGCTGCATTGTTCCTATATGATTATTTTTTATATATGGTAAATTAATTAAAAATTATATTTGTCCTCCTGTCATAACTTGCAGTGGTGTTTTTAGTCTGAAATTAGGGCTCTGACAATAAGTATGAGTGATTGAGTTTATAAATAGCATATGATACGTGTATAATTTGTATTTTTTGATAAATAATGGAAATCATTAATTTTGATGGGGATAATACCTTTTGAAAACAAAACGTAGATCCTAAATCACATAATAAAGATAAAATAAATTCACATGAAATAAGGACCCAATGTGACCATCAAACATAAAATACGTAAGAAGATATCAAGAAATATTTGCAAAATGTTGCTGTGGGAAGATTTGTTAAAGAAACTTCCAGACAGAATATAAAAATGCTAATTGGCTTTTCATGACCTATGTTAAAACGTAAGAGCAGAGAGATGAGCTGAAGAAAAAATATATTGTGTACAAAGGAGTCAGTACACAGTGGATTCAAAAATAAAACTTTCAGCGAAGAAGTCTCAAATTAAGAAAGGGCCTCAGGCCAAAGATCCAACACAAGTTGTGACTCTAAAATCATTTATTAAGGCTTCAGGACGATTTAAGACACAGTGCCTTAAATAAACATCCAAAGAGACAAAAGACCTTCTATAAATCTTGAGAGTCTTGTAGATTCTCTTTAGTTAAAAATATATAGGACTACTAAAATGTTTTAGGGCACTGTAGTGCAGCAGAGTCACAGGAAGCCCAAGGTTGGTAGTTGTGGGTTTTGTCTAATGGAGTAAATTCCAGTAAGATTCATGGAAAACTCGCAATGTTTGCAAGCATGTTTTTCTGACAGAAATATCACTAGTTTGGTCTAAGGAGTAAGCTGATTGAGGTGACTACTCAGTTTTCTCATGGTAGAGCAAGGGTGACTCAGAAAGCAGAGGCAAAAATCATGTAGAATAATTCCCAGAGAATCACACTGAATCTTAATTAAGGAGCTGGCAACAATTTCTACCAGAATTTTAGAATTGCAAGTGACTGTATGCTGCCCCATTCCCTGTTTTAAGAAGTGTCTTAAGAGTAATTGTGTTGGTGCAATTATAGAATCCCCATGCTGTGACAAAGAGAGAAACCAAGACTTCTAGTGCACATCCCCAGCTGAGAGCCCAGCCAAATTCAAAGCCATTTTTTTCAGTCCTTGGTGGCACATCATGCAAGTGTATCTTTCAGCTCCCAACTGAGCCACTTCCACTG
>NW_026975551.1:0-39171 GCF_030014295.1 Loxodonta africana
CTGGAAGTCTAGTGACTTGTGACGCTGCTGCCAGTGACAAATGGTGACTCCCACACTCACATATCCCCTGGTGGCAGAATGACGGTGATGGGTGGTGAAACATGGCTCCCGAGCACGCTTTCAATGGGGGCACTGGCCAAAGGCCAGGGCGAGTAGTGGACGTCGTGGAGCTGAATGGGGAGGCAGTGAAGGGCCCAAGGACTTCTCCTGTATGTGGCAAACAGGTCATCCGTGGCCCCACGTCCATAAACCATTGGACTGCTGGGGCCCAGGCTGCCAGGATTTCGGCCTTGCCTTCGGAGCCCGGCCACATACGCAGCCTTCCACCGGAGGCGGGGACATGGAAAAAAGACAGCAAAAATGTGGAAAATGGCAGCGTCTCCTCGATCTCCCTGGCATCGGCCTTTTTGAGCGGCATGCTTTTTTTCCTAGTAGGATGAGGCCCTGACGGAGAAAGGCAGGATTCTGTGTGCAGGAAAGGTGTGTGCTGAGAGGGTGACGACGTTGAGACCAGGTTGGGATCTTTAGTCCCAGGAAAGGCCCCTGGCAGGTGTGGGTCAATGTTCTCTGCCCATGCGAGTTGGCGGGGGGAGGTTTTCACCAAAGAAAGCAGCCGCGGAATTATTCGTCGCCGGAGAGGTTGCATCTGCCCACAAGCTCCACCTGGCCAGGGTCCGCCCCTCCTGTATTGCCCATGTCAAGCAACAGAAGCTAAGACCTTCCAGAGAGACTGCCCGCTATGCTCTACCCACGGGGAAGCGGTACAGCCAGAAGCCTCCCCCGTTTCATCTCCAGGCTCTGTCTCAGGCCCCTCATACTTGAGATGTGTCTCAGGGGTAGAATGAAGAGATTTCTCTGAATGAACACATCCAGAGAGGGGCCATAGATGCTGAGGAAGGGCGCCTTGCCTACTGATATCCCAGCGTAAGTGGAAAAGAGGTAGCTGCCTGCTGTCCCAGTGTGTCGAACGTGTCCACATCAGGGGTTGCCTACTCTGAAGCTCTTCCCTGGGTGCCCTCGATTTTGTGGCCAAAGACACAAGGGGCCGTTGTGTGTCCATGGGTACAACGGAGGGTTCTGCGGAACTGGCCGGTTAGGCTGGACCTCTCCTATTGGCTCAGTGTTTGTGACCCGTCCCCGTGAGAAGTTGCGGCCAGCCTTCCGGTGGCTGTGTCCATGGTGATTGGGAAAGAAGCCTTAGGCCCCGCACTCAGCCTTCACCTGGCCTGCCTGGCCTCTTTACCCTCATCTAGACCGCTGTGTGGATGAAAGAAAGGATGTCGGCCAGTGACCACGTGTCCAGATTTCCTTGGAAGGATTAGGCTCCTTGCCTGGGCAGAAGACAGCCAAGGTCGGCCTGAGCCTAGACACCTAGTGCCCTGTGACACTGCAGCCAGTGATAGATGTTGATTTCCACGCTCAGGTATCCGCAGGTGGCGGATTCAGTGTGGTGGGAAGAGAAGTGGAAGTAGAGATGACACACTCACGAGGGCACGGGCCAAAGGTCAGGGAAGATAGCTGAGGTCGTGGAGCTCTAGCGGAGCCAGTCTACGGCCCAGGTCTCCCTCCTGTACGTGGCAAAGAGGTGATCCGTAGGCCGCCATCCGCAGACTCCGGACTGCCGGGGCCCTGGATGCCCGGATTACGGCCTTGTCTTCGGGGATGTGACGCACGTGCATCGTGCCACCGGAAGGTGTGGAGCAGCAGAGGGCAAAATCTTGAAAACGGGGGCTTCCGTTGACTTTGCCCGTGCTTTCCTTTGGCTGAGTGACATCCTGTGTTTCCTAGCAGGTGAAGGCACTCGTGGAGAGAGGTGTATTCTATGTCTGCAGGAAAGTGTGTGCGGAGATGATGAGTTGCTGGAGACCAGGGTGGACTCTTTAGACCCAGGATGGGCCTGTGGCAGGTACGTGTCAATCTTTTCTGCCCATGACACTCATTCCGGTGTTTGCACACAATGTTATCAGTGGAATTCGTAGTCTCCGGAGAGGCTGCCACTTGTCAGCAAGCTTCACCTCGCCAGGGTCCGCCCGTGAAGTGAGATAGCTCCCCAATCAATCACTACTCTCCAGACCTTCCAGGTAGACTACCAGGTCTTCTCTGCCCGTAGGTAACCAGTAGAGCCAGAGGCCTTCCCCCTTTCCTCTTTCGTCTCTAGGCACTCTGTCAGGCACTCCAAGCTGTGAAGTGACTCAAGGGGAGGAGGAAGAGATTTCAGAGAATGAACACATAAAGAGAGAGACAGAGAGAGACAGAGACAAGAGATGCTGAGAGGGGATGTCTGGCTTACTGATAATCTCAACAAAGTGGGAAAATTGGACCCTGGCCTGCTCTGCCAACGCCCTGAAGCAGTCCGCACCAGGGGCTCCCTTGTACCTGTTTAGCCTTTCCCAGGGTGTGCTGGAATCCTGTGGCCACTAGGTGTCATAGGTCACAATGGAGGGCCCTGTGTCGTCTTCCTGGTGGGCCGGATCTCTGCCATTGGCTGAGTCTTGTCACCAGGCCCCTCATAAGCTCCGCCCACTCTTGTGTTGGGGGTCTGTCTCCATGGTGATGGCAAAGAAGCCTTTGTCTTGCCCACCTGGCCTTCTCTTCAGCTACGTGGCCTGCTGACCCTCACTCAGACCTCTGTGTTGAGTTTAGTTAATATCCGAGCCAAGAAGGCTGACTAGGTAGACTCTACCTTGGTTACCTCTTACAACAAAGACTCGGAAAAACAAGTGAACCGATCACATACATGAGAATCTACGAACCCTGACCAACAAACACAGATTTAAAGAGTTGATCTGAGTGACAGAGACAGTGAACTAACAACTACGGGGATGCAGGGACTATTTTTGGAGCCTGGAGCCAGCGTTCCATTCAGGTATCCTTGGCGCTGGGCTTAGGACTGGGCGCAGGGGAGCTGAACACAACATCCTGTGGTGGTGCAAACACGGGGCGCAGCCCTACCCCCCGACCTGACTTCGGGAGGGGTCCCAGCTGATCAGCATTGGTGGCGCGGTGACGCGGCTGGCGGGAGGAGAAGTCGCTGGGAAGCAGCGACTGGTTTTGGAGCCGGGAGTGCAGTGTCCCAGCCTGGGAACCTTGGCTCGGGTCTTTGGAATGGCAGTGGAGGAACTGACTGAGGCTTCTGCGGGCCTGACCCTTGGGGGCAATCTGTACCCAGCCAGAACACATAGGAGACATGCCCCTCGGGAATCTCAGATAAAATAGTCACCCCACGCAAGATAAGTAACTTTGTCTATATTCCGGGGTGTTACTCTCTCCTGTTTTTCTGAACCCTCCCCTCCCCTTCCCAGGCGGCTTCATTAACTTTGGAATTTCCTCAGCCAGAGGGAGCACTGCTCCACGGTTTTTCTTTTCCCTTTTTGGGGGGTCTTTTCCTAACCCATTCTTCCGGCTTGAGAGAAGCAACCACAGCAAATCCAGGGACCAAAAATCCTTCCCTAATCGGACTAAAAAGACAGACCCACCTCTAGCCAAGCATATATCAACCACAGTCTCGGGCTTTCATCCCTACGGGGAACAAGGTGGCTATTATAATGCAAAGGCATTTCTGATAGGGATCTGACTGCATTTTTTTTTAGAGCATTACTGGAAAGACAAGTTTTCTAGGTCAGATATCTCTGCGTATTTAACAGAGCCCTCACTGACCCACAACAGGGAACTGAGGGCTGAAGCTCCCCCCACACCACTTAGCCTTCTGCCTTAGGGGTCTAAGGAGGGTGACAGCTACCTATCTGTAGAGGTACTTGCATTGGGGGCCTAAGGTACAGCTGCAGAGCCCACCCACCAAGGTGCTTTAGGAATAGAGACACACCTACCTCACTGACACTTGGGGGAAACCTGTCAGCATCCTGCTCCCCCTGGAGTGTGAACCCCAGCTGCTACTAGAATCTGGTGTACACAACTATCACCACTACTTCTCAAGGTGGATAGGTGATAGGGTGAATCACACACTTGATGACCCAAAATCAGATTCTACTCAAGAATAGTGAATGGACTCAGGCATATATATATGGTAACAGCCCAAACCAGCTGGTAATAGGTCATAACTAAGTCGAGGGCTACAACAATCAAGACAGCACAATCTAGTAGCACATCCACGTATATTGAAAGAAAACAAAACAAGACTCAGTGAGCAAATATAGAATAAATCACTACAGTATCTTAGTGATGGCTCAGAGACAGCAGTCGATATCAAACCAAATACAGAAGCAGACCATGACTACTTCTACAACCTCCCAAACAAAAGAATCAAAATCTTTCCCAAATGAAGATACAACCGTGGAATTATCAGATACAGAATATAAAAAACTAATCTACAGAATGCTTCAAGGCATCAGGGATGACCTCAGAAATGAAATAAGGCAATCTGCAGAAAAAGCCAAGGAACACATTGATAAAACAGTTGAAGAACTCAAAAAGATTATTCAAGAACATAGTGGAAAAATTAATAAGTTGTAAGAATCCATAGAGAGACAGCATTCAGAAATCCAAAAGTTTAACAATAAAATTACAGAATTAGACAACGCAATAGGAAGTCAGAGGAGCAGACTCGAGCAATTAGAATGCAGAGTGGGAAATCTGGATGACCAGGGAATTAACACCAACATAGCTGGAAAAAATCAGATAAAAGAATTTAAAAAAATGAAGAAACCCTAGGACTCATGTGGGACTCTATCAAGAAGGATAACTTGCGTGTGATTGGAGTCCCAGAACAGGGAGGGAGGACAGAAAACACAGACAGAATAGCTGAAGTTCTGCTGACAGAAAACTTCCCTGACATCATGAAAGACGAAAGGATATCTATCCAAGATGCTGATCGAACCCCATTTAAGATTGATCCAAAAAGAAAAACACCAAGACATATTATCATCAAACTTGCCAAAACCAAAGATAAAGAGAAAATTTTAAAAGCAGCCAGGAATAAAAGAAGGTCTCCTACAAGGGAGAATCAATAAGAATAAGTTCAGACTACTCAGCAGAAACCATGCAGGCAAGAAGGCAATGGGATGACATATACAGAGCACTGAAGGAGAAAAACTGCCAGCCAAGGATCATATATCCAGCAAAACTCTCTCTCAAATGTGAAGGCGAAATTAAGATATTTACAGATAAACACAAGCTTAGAGAATTTGCAAAAACCAAACCAAAGCTACAAGAAATACTAAAGGAAATTGTTTGGTCAGAAAACCAATAATATCAGATACCAGCACAACACAAGGTCACAGAACAGAGCATCCTGATATCAGCTTAAATAGGGAAATCACAAAAACAAATTAAGATTAATTTAAAAAATGCTCAAAACGGAATCATTGAAGTCAATATGTAAAAGATCACAATAATCAAAAAGAGGGACTAAATACAGGCGGCATAGAACTGCCATATGGAGAGGGATACAGGGTGATACAGGACAATACAAGTTAGCTTTTTACTTAGAAAAATAGGGGTAAATATTAAGGTAACCACAAAGAGGTATAACAACTCCATAACTCAAAATAAAAACCGTGAAAAACGTAACGACTCAGCAAACATAAAGTCAAATACTATGAAAATGAGGAACACACAATTTACAAAGAAAAACGTCTCAGCACAAAAAAGTAGAAAATTGAAATTGTCAACAACACATACAAAGGCATCAAAATTACAACTCTAAACACATACTTATCTATAATTATGCTGAATGTAAATGGACTAAATGCACCAATAAAGAGACAGAGAGTCTCAGACTGGATAAAGAAACACCATCCGTCTATATACTGCCTACAGCAGACACACCTTAGACTTAGAGACACAAACAAACTAAAACTCAAAGGATGGAAAAAAATACATCAGGCAAACAATAAGCAAAAAAGAAGAGGAGTAGCAATATTAATTTGTGACAAAATAGACGTTAAACTTAAATCCACCAGAAAGATAAAGAAGGACACTACAAAACGATAAAAGGGACAATTGACCAGGAAGATATAACCATATTAAAAATTTATGCACCCAATGACAGGGCTGCAAGATACATAAATCAAATTTTAACAGAACTGAAAACTGAGATAGACTCCTCCACAATTATAGTAGGAGACTTCAACACACCACTTTCGGAGAAGGACAGGACATCCAGTAAGAAGCTCAATAGAGACACGGAAGACCTAATTACAACAATCAACCAACTTGACCTCATTGACTTATACAGAACTCTCCACCCAACTGCTGCAAAATATACTTTTTTTTCTAGTGCACATGGAACATTCTCTAGAATAGACCACATATTAGGTCATAAAACAAACCTTTGCAGAATCCAAAACATCGAAATATTACAAAGCAGCTTCTCGGACCACAAGGCCATAAAAGTGGAAATCAATAACAGAAAAGTTAGGGAAAAGAAATCAAATACTTGGAAACTGAACAATGCCCTCCTGAAAAAAGACTCGGTTATAGAAGACATTAAGGAGGAAATACGGAAATTCATAGAATGCAAAGAGAATGAAAATACTTCCTATCAAAACCTCTGGAACACAGCAAAAGCAGTGCTCAGAGGCCAATTCATATCGATAAATGCACACATACAAAAAGAAGAAAGAGCCAAAATCAGAGAACTGTCCCTACAACTTGAACAAATAGAAAGTGAGCAACAAAAGAATCCATCAGGCACCAGAAGAAAACAAATAATAAAAATTAGAGCTGAACTAAATGAATTAGAGAACAGAAAAACAACTGAAAGAATTAACAAAGCCAAAAGCTGGTTCTTTGAAAAAATTAACAAAATTGATAAACCATTGGCTAAACTGACTAAAGAAATACAGGAAAGGAAACAAATAACCCAAATAAGAAACCAGAAGTGCCACATCACAACAGACCCAACTGAAATTAAAAGAATCATATCAGATTATTACGAAAAATTGTACTCTAACAAATTTGCAAACCTAGAAGAAATGGATGAATTCCTGGAAAAACACTACCTACCTGAACTAACACATTCAGAAGTAGAACAACTAAATAGACCCATAACAAAAAAAAAGAGATTGAAATGGTAATCAAAAAACTCCCAACAAAAAAAAACCCTGGCCCGGACGGCTTCACTGCAGAGTTCTACCAAACTTTCAAAGAGTTAACACCACTACTACTAAAGGTACTTCAAAGCATAGAAAATGACGGAATACTACCCAACTCATTCTATGAAGCCACCATCTCCCTGATACTAAAACCAGGTAAAGACATTACAAAAAATGAAAATTACAGACCTATAACCCTCATGAACATAGATGCAAAAATCCTCAACAAAATTCTAGCCAATAGAATTCAACAACATATCAAAAAATGAATCCACCATGACCAAGTGGGATTTATACCAGGTATGCAAGGCTGGTTTAATATTAGAAAAACCATTAATGTAATCCACCATATTAATAAAACAAAAGACAAAAACCACATGATCTTATGAATTGATGCAGAAAAGGCATTTGACAAAGTCCAACACCCATTTATGATAAAAACTCTCACCAAAATAGGAATTGAAGGAAAGTTCCTCAACATGATAAAGGGCATCTATACAAAGCCAACAACCAACATCACTCTAAATGGAGAGAGCCTGAAAGCATTTCCCTTGAGAACGGGAACCAGACAAGGATGCCCTTTATCACCGCTCTTATTCAACATTGTGCTAGAGGTCCTAGCCAGAGCAATTAGGCTAGACAAAGAAATAAAGGGCATTCGGACTGGCAAGGAAGAAGTAAAATTATCTTTATTTGCAAATGACATGATCTTATACACAGAAAAATCTAAGGAATCCTCCAGAAAACTACTGAAACTAATAGAAGAGTTTGGCAGAGTCTCAGGTTATAAGATAAACATACAAAAATCACTTGGATTCCTCTACATCAACAAAAAGAACATCGAAGAGGAAATAACCAAATCAATACCATTCACTGTAGTGACCAAGAAGATAAAATACTTAGGAATAAATTTTACCAAAGATGTAAAAGATCTATGCAAAGAAAACTACAAAGTACTACTACAAGAAACTAAAAAGGACCTACTTAAGTAGAAAAACATACCTTGCTCATGGATAGGAAGACTTAATATAGTAAAAAAGTCTATTCTACCAAAAGCCATCCATACATACAATGTACTTTCGATTCAAATTCCAATGTCATTTTTTAATGTGATGGAGAAACAAATCACCAACTTCATATGGAAGGGAAAGAAGCCTCGGATAAGCAAAGCATTACTGAAAAAGAAGAAGAAAGTGGGAGGCCTCACTCTACCTGATTTCAGAACCTATCGTACAGCCACAGTAGTCAAAACAGCCTGGTACTGGTACAACAGCAGACACATAGACCAGTGGAACAGAATTGAGAACCGAGATATAAATCCATCCACATATGAGCAGCTGATATTTGACAAAGGCCCAGTGTCAGTTAATTGGGGAAAAGATAGTCTTTTTAACAAATGGTGCTGGCATAACTGGATATCCATTTGCAAAAAAATGAAACAGGACCCATACCTCACACCATGCACAAAAACTAACTCCAAGTGGATCAAAGACCTAAACAATAAAGATCATGAAAGAAAAAATAGCGACAACCTTAGGAGCCCTAATACAAGGCATAAACAGAATACAAAACATTACCAAAAATGACGAAGAGAGACCGGATAACTGGGAGCTCCTAAAAATCAAACACCTATGCTCATCTAAAGACTTCACCAAAAGAGGAAAAAGACCACCTACAGATTGGGAAAGAATTTACAGCTATGACATCTCTGACCAGCGCCTGATATCTAAAATCTATATGATTCTGTCAAAACTCAACCACAAAAAGACAAACAACCCAATCAAGAAGTGGGCACAGGATATGAACACGCACTTCATTAAAGAAGATATTCAGGCAGCTAACAGATACATGAGAAAATGCTCTCGATCATTAGCCATTAGAGAAATGCAAATTAAAACTACGAAGAGATTCCATCTCACTCCAACAAGGCTGGCATTAATCCAAAAAACAGAAAATAATAAATGTTGGAGAGGCTGCGGAGAGATTGGAACTCTTATACACTGCTGGAGGGAATGTCAAATGGTACAACCACTTTGGAAATCTATCTGGCGTTATCTTAAACAGTTAGAAATAGAACTACCATACAACCCAGAAACCCCACTCCTCGGAATAGACCCTAGAGAAATAAGAGCCTTCACACAAACAGATATATGCACACCCATGTTTATTGCAGCTCTGTTTACAATAGCAAAAAGATGGAAGCAACCAAGGTGTTCATCAATGGACGAATGGTTAAATAAATTATGGTGTAATCACACAAAGGAATACTACGCATCGATAAAGAACCGTGACGAATCTGTGAAACATTTCATAACGTGGAGGAACCTGGAAGGCATTATGCTGAGCGAAATTAGTCAGAGGCAAAAGGACAAATATTGTATAAGACCACTATTATAAGATCTTGAGAAATAGTATAAACTGAGAAGAACACATACTTTTGTGGTTACGAGCAGGGGGGGTGGAGGGAGGGAGAGGGTTTTTTACTGATTAGTTAGTAGATAAGAACTGCTTTAGGTGAAGGGAAGGACAATACTCAATACATGGAAGGTCAGCTCAACTGGACTGGACCAAAAGCAAAGAAGTTTCCGGGATAAACTGAATGCTTCAAAGGTCAGCGGAGCAAGGGCGGGGGTTCGGGGACCATGGTTTAAGGGGACTTCTAAGTCAAATGGCAAAATAATTCTATTATGAAAACATTCTGCATCCCACTTTGAAATGTGGCTTCTGGGGTCTTAAATGCTAACAAGCGGCCATTTAAGATGCATCAATTAGTCTCAACCCACCTTTCAAAGGAAAATGAAGAACACCAAGGTCACACGATAACTAAGAGCCCAAGAGACAGAAAGGGCCACATGAACCTGAGACTTACATCATCCTGAGACCAGAGGAACTAGATGGTGCCTGGCCACAACCGATGACTGTCCTGACAGGGAGCACAACAGAGAACCCCTGAGGGAGCAGGAGATCAGTGGGATGCAGACCCCAAATTCTCACAAAAAGACCATACTTAATGGTCTGACTGAGACTAGAGGAATCCCGGCGGTCATGGTCCCCAAACCTTCTGTTGACCCAGGACAGGAACCATTCCCGAAGACAACTCATCAGACATGAAAGGGACTGGACAGTGGGTAGGAGAGACATGCTGATGAACAGTGAGCTATTTGTATCAGGTGGACACTTGAGACTGTGTTGGCATCTCCTTTCTGGAGGGGGGATGGGAGGATAGAGAGGGTTGGAAGCTGACAAAATTGCCACGAGAGACTGGAAGGGCTGACTCATTAGGGGGAGAGCAAGTGGGAGTAGGGAATAAGGTGTATATAAAATTATATGTGTCAGTCTGACTTGATTTGTAAACGTTCACTTGAAGCTCAATAAAAGTTAAAAAAACTATTCAATACTATCTGTTTTTAAGATCTCACGCACCTTCCAGCAAATCAGGAGGTAGAACAGAAACACTAACATTAGGCTAATTGTCTGAATTCACCACTGAAGCTGTTACCGCAATTTCACGAGTTAGAGCCGCCTGCCGCAGAGAGCCAATTCTTGAGACGGGGTGAGGTGGGTAGCAAGAGCTTTATTAGATATACCAGTATATGGAGACGGGGGAATGATCTCCTCCTAAAGTCGTCTGTCTCACTAGACTATCAATGGGTTCGGGTTTTAAAGGGAAAAGGGGCCATAAGTTTTAGGGACTTGTGGAATGTGCGCTCTTTTTCTTGTTTGGTTTAGGAGGTCCGATCTCAAACCTGTTGACCTTTTCCTGCCATTATCCCATCAGCTCAGGGGGTAGCTGGCGCCATCCTTCGTCTTATTTGACAGGCTTAGATCAATATCACTTGTTTTCCACAGACTTACAGGAAACATTGGTTAACACTTAATCATTTGGGGAGCTAACATCAGGATCTTACTTGGCGGCAAGGATGGGCTGGGGGGAGGGAAAGAAGAGAAAGAAGAAAGAAGAGAAAAAATGGCTCAGGTACGGTTCAAAATATGGCTGAGCAGCCTGTTTCAAAACCATGACTCTAAGGCCTTTGAACCAAGGAAACAAATTTCCTGAGGTGTTTGTTCACGCATAAGCAGCATCAGTAACTGTTTTTCATGTGCCTCAACATTCTGCCAAACCCAAGATTGCTATTCTAATTTGTAAACTCATGGGACAAATTTCAGACACCTTTCTGGTCATGATATCCACAACTTTGTTAAGTTTGTCAACAAGAACCTTTAGTTCAAGAGTTACAATATTTAAACCCACTAGTTAGATAATTTAGGAGAAAAGAGGAATATGATTTCTTATCTCCAGAAAGTCGGACCTTAAAGCATCAGGAGTATTCTCACATAAAACCCATAGTGCCCTTTAGTTTAGATATTTTGGTCAAGTGTTTTCAGGAAATCAGTAAGTAAAAACTTATCTGCAGCTGACAAAACTTAATATGGCCATGTTTAATTGGTAATACATAATCCTTGATGATGAAAGACCTGACAGAAATCAGTTACAAACCATTAACCATATTTTTAAAGAACTTCAGGTGTAGCGCATAATATTGAGACACAACACCATGCAGTCAGGATATATCAAGAATATACCAAGACCGTTAAGGCTCTAAATACCTGAACAGCAACAAAAATCACTTCATAGGTAAATGATGTGAATTGTGCAGTGAAACCATTGGCTTTTAATGGTGTTAAACTCCAAAGATAAATCAACCAAGTTAGCAACAACCCAAAAAGAAAGAATCAGGCACTTCTTACGACTTTAAAAACATGTTCCGTGTAATTTATGTCATATTAAATAAACTTTTTTAGCACTTTTTCTTTATGAAAATTTTTGTGGCTTTCAAACTTGTCAGGAGTTTATCATAAGTTACCAAGAAACAATAGTTATTTAACCCAAAGATCTTAAAAAAACCTTAGTTTTTTCTTAAAAGTCGTATGGTTTGGTTTTTGACTCAGGAATCTTATTCTAATGACAGACTAAACCTTTGTCTTAGAAGCAGATTCAATTGCCGAATAGAGCCAAATACAGCCAAAAAGAGGTAAACTGATAGAAATCAAGACGAATCACGCCGAATCCCGTGGAATCGTGCCGTATCGGGTCGAATCCCGTCGAATTGCATTGAATCTGATCAATTCAAATCAAATCAAATCAAATCGATTACAATCGACTAGAGTAGGGTAGAGTACAATAGCATACAATAGAGAATAGAGTAGGATGGAGTAGAATGGTGTAGCATGGAGTCGAAAAGAGATAATAGAGTTGAGTAGAGTCTAATAGAGCTGCATAGAGCCTATTAGAGCTGACTAGAGCCGAATGGAGCTGATTAGAGCTGAATCGAACCGATTTGAGCCGATTGGGGATGAATGGAGTGGAAAGGAGCCGATTGGAGCCAAATCGCATCGAAATGTGTGGAATCGAATCCAGTAGAATAGATTAGGTTAGGGTAGGATGGAATAGAGTAGAATTGAACACAGTAGAAGAGAAGGGAAAGAATACAACAGAATAGAGTAGAAAAGGGTAGAGCAGAGCAGAATGGTGTAGAGTAGAGTAGAGTAGAACAGAGTCCTTTGTGCTGATTTCCTTTCTCCAACAGTTTCCTCAAGGTGCATGCCTTGCAAGTAGATGTTTAAGTTCTTACTTACTTGTCTGGAAATGCCTTGATTGCCCTCACATTTTGTCTGGGTTAGAATTCTACTTTAAATCAGAACTTGAAAGCATTACATTATAATCTTCTCCTAGCTAATTTGCTGCTGCAAAGGCTCTGGTCATGTTTTCTGTTTGTTTGTGTTGTTGAAGAACAAAATCCCACACTCTATTAGGAGTGAAAGAAAATGAGTTTCATTGAGGAATAGCAAGGCCATCACCAAATAGCAGCTCCCGCCTGAAGGGATTACTCCATGTTTGGCTGCTAAACCACCCTCCCCAGGAAAACTGTTAGCCCCTCAGACCCCCATCTGCTGAGATTAACCCAGTTGTGTCTGAAGAGCCTTTGTCTCAGTCGTCCACTAGGGTGATGTCTGAGTCACTGCCTGGGGCATCATCCCTTAAGGCAGATGTCTTACAAGACATTGCTGAATGTTCTCCAGACACATTCCCAACACCCATTGTTGCTTCTAGGCCTATAACTAGACTGAAGTCCCTGCTATCCTCAAAGGTAAAGCACAAAATGTGATCCAGGGGGAGGTACACTACACTCCAAAAGAAAAAGAACTGCTTGACTTTTCTAATACATACAAACAAAAGCCTGGAGACTACGTGTGGGAATTGCTATTATGGGTGTGGGATAATGGTGCAAGGAACATAAAGTTGCCTCAGCCTGAGTTCATTGATATGGGTCCACTAAGCACAGATCCTTCATCCAGTGTTTCAGCTAGAGAGCTTAGGAAAGGATTTAATAGTTTATGTGACTGATTCAGTGAAGCACAGATTAAGCGGTGGCCCACACTAAACCCAGCTGAAGTGCCAGACCCGCCTTGATTTCACAGTAGAAGAAGGTATCCAAAGGCTTAGGGAAACTGGCATGTTAGAGTGGATTTCTCGGCTTAGACCCACAGACCCACACATGGAATGCTCAGAGGACACACCTTTTACCGCAATGGTGAGGAATAAATTTGTGAAGGGAGCCCCAGCATCCTTGAAGACTGCTGTGATTGTTATTTTATGGAAGTCAGATCTCACAATGGGAGATGCCCTAACTGAATTAAGACACCAAACTACAATGGGGCTGATTGGACCCCACGGTGTTAGGGGCCATGCGGGTGACTCAATGGACAAGAACAAGGTAGGTGTGGTTCACATAATGGACAGTGGAGTCAAAGCAGTAATGAGAGTAGCCTGACTCCTATGGACTCATGGCATTGGCTACTTAGTCATGGTGTCCCTAGGAGTGAAATAGATGGGAAGTCTATCGAGTAGTTACTTGATCTGTACAAGCGTAAGAATTACTGGATACTGCCTCTGAACTGACACTGAATCCAGGAGACCCTAGATGTCACTGTGGCCCACCGGTCAGAAAGCGGTTGTACGGAAGTCAGGTTCTTAATGGAGCCATAGCTCTGGTTCATTTCACAGTGGATTCAGTGGGTCCCTGAATCCATCACGTAGTGATTTCCCCAGTTCCTAAACACATAATTGGAATTGGAATACCCAACAACTTGCAGAACTACCTTTGTGGATTCCAGACAAGTGGAGTAAGGGCTATTATGGTAGGAAAAGCCAAGGGGAAACCATTAGAACTGCCTATCTAGGAAAATAGTAAACCAAAAGCAGTACCGCATTCCTGGAGGAATTATAGAGATAACTGCCACCATCAAAGACTTGAAGGATGCAGGGTGGTGATTCCCCCAGTTCAACTCATCTACTTGTGTTTTTGTTGTTATGTGCTATCCAGTGGATTCTGACTCACGGCGCCCCTTTGTACAGATGGAAACACTGCCGATCCTGCGCCATCCTCACAAAGGCTGCTATCTTTGAGACTAGTATTGCACTCAGTGTGTCAACCCATCTTCTTAAAGGTCTCTCTCTTTTCACCAACCCTTTACTTTACCACGCAAGATGTCCTTCTCGAGGGACCAGTGCCTCCTGATAACATGTCCAAAGTGCGTAAGAAAATCTCACCATCCTTCCTTCTAAGGAGCATTCTGGCTGTACTTCTTCCAAGACAGATTTGTTCGTTCTTGTGGCAGTCCATGGTATATTCAATATTCTTGGCCAAGACCTTAATTCGAAGGCATCAATTCCTCTCCAGTCTTCCTCATTCATTTTCCAGGTTTTGCATGCATATGAGACGATTGAAAATACCATGGCCTGGGTCAGGCGCACCTTAGTCCTTAAAGTGACATTTTTGGTTTTTAACACTTTAAAGATGGCTTTCGCAGTACATTTGCCCAATGCAATATGTCATTGATTTCTTCGCTGCTACTTCCATGGGCGTGGATTGTGGGTCCAAGTATAAAGACATCCTTGACAACTTCAATCTTCTCTCCATCGACCATGATGTTGCTTATTAATCCATATGTGAGGATTTTTTGTTTTCTTTGTGTTGTGGTGTAATTCATAGTGAAGGCTGTGGTCATTGATTTTCTTCAGTGACTGCTTCACGTCCTCTTCACTTTCAGCAAGAGAAGTTGTGTCCTCTGCCTATTGCAGGTTGTTAATGAGTCTTCTTCCAATCCTGATACCCGCTTTCTTCTTCTTATAGTTTATCTTCTTGAATTATTTCCTCCATACAGATTGAATAAATATGGTGAAAGGATGCAACCTTAACATACACCTTTCTCAACTTAAAACCTCATAGTATCCCCTTGTTCTGTGCTAATGACTGCGTCTTGGTCTGAGCACAGGTTCCTCATGAGCACAATTAAGTGTTCTGGAATTCCCATTCTTCACAAGATTGTGCATAATTTGTTATGAACCACACAGTCAAATGCCTTTGCATAGTCAATAAAACACAGGTAAAAGACTTTTTGGCATTCTCTGCTTTCAGCCAAGATCCATCTGATATCAGCAACGATATCCCTCGTTCCACGCACTCTTCAGAACTGGGCTTGAATTTCTGGCAATTCCCTGTCACTATACTGCTGCAACTGCTTTTGAATGATCTTCAGCAAAATTTTACCTGTGTGTGATATTCATGATATTTTGGACAATTTCTACATTCTATTGGATCGCCTTTCTTTGGAATGGGCACAAGTGTGGATCTCTTCCAGTTGGTTGGCCAGGTAGCTGTCTTCCAAATTCCTTGGCATAGACAAGCGAGCTCTTCCCGTGCTGCATCCGTTCATTGACACATCTCAGCTGGTACTCTGTCAGTTCCTGGAGCCTTGTTTTTCACCGGTGCCTTCAGTGCAGCTTGGACTTCTTCCTTCGGTACCATAGGTTCTTGAGCCTAGCTACCTCCTGAAACGTTTGGATATTGGCTGTTTCTTTTTGAAACAGTGACTCTGTATGCCATCCATCCATCTTCTTTCGATGCTTCCTGCATTGTTTAATATTTTTCCCATAGAATCCTTCAATATTGGAACTTGAGACTTGAGTTTTTCTTCAGTTCTTTCACCCTGAGAAATGCCGAACGTGTTCTTCTATTGCGCTTTTCTAACTCTTCGTCTTTGCAAGTTTCCTTATAATACTTTGTCGTCTCAAACCGCCCTTTGAAATCTTCTGTTCAGTTCTTTTATTTCATCATTTCTTCCTTTTGTTGTAGCTACTGTATGTTCAAGAGCAGGTTTCAGAGTCTCTCCTGCCAGAAATAATTCAGTTTTCTACCATTGAGTAGATGTTAAGTGTGTCTCTAAGTCTAAGGTGTGTCTCTTGTAGGCAGCATAGAGACGGATCTTGTTTTTCAATCCATCCTGCCACTGTCTGTCTCTGTATTGGTGCATTTAGTCCATTTACATGCAGGGTAATTATGGGTAGGTTTTTTTTTTTTTATGAATTTAGTACTATCATTTTGATGTCTTTTTTTGTGTGCTGTTCATAGTTTCTTTTCCCACTTGATTTTATATGCTGAGTAGATTATCTTTCTATATTGTCCTTTCCTCATATTTGTTGTTGTTGATATTGTTTCTGCTGAGTCTGTATTTTTCCCTTGTATTTTATTTTGATGAGTAGGACAGTTTGTCTCCTTTGTGGCTACCGTATTATTTACCCCTATTTTTCTAAATTTAAGACTAACTTTTACTTCTTTGCATTGTTGTACCTTCCTCTTCATATGGAAGGTGTATGATTACATTTCTTAATCCCTCTTTATTATTTTAATGCTGTCTTCTTTTATATAATAACATTGCTGTTGCCCTGTTTTAGGCTTTTTTAAAATAATCTTGCTTTGTTTTTGGGGGGGGGATTTCCCTGTCTGGGTTGACTTCTGGGTGCTCTGCCCAGTGTTCTAGTCTTGGGTTGATACCTGATATTATTGATTTTCTAACCAAAGAACTCCCTTTAGTGTTTCGTGTAGTTTTGGTTTGGTTTTTAGGAATTCCCTAAACTTGTGTTTATTTGGAAATGTCTTTATTTTACCTTCATATTTAAGAGACAGTTTTGCTGGATATATGATTGTTTGCAGGCAATTTTTTTCCTTCCATTTTTTAAATTTATCATCCCATTGCCTTCTTGCCTGCATGGTTTCTGCCGAGTAGTCCGAGGTTATTCTTATTGGCTGTCTTTGTAGGTGACTTTTTGTTTATCCCTCACTGCTCTTATAGTTCTCTCTTCATCTTTGGTTTTGGCAAGTTTGATTATAATATGGCTTGGTGACTTTCTTTTAACATCCACCTTACGTGGAGTTCGATGAGCATCTTGGATAGATATCCTGTCATCTTTCACAACATCTGGAAAGTTTTCTGCCAACAAATCTTCAGCAATTTTCTCTATATTTTCTGTTATCCCTCCCTGTTTGGTACTCCAATCACTCGTAGCTTATTTCTCTTGATAGAGTCCCACATACATGATTCTTAAGGTTTCTTCATTTTTCTCAATTCTTTTATCTGATTTTTCTTCAAATATATTAGTGCCAAGTGATTTAACTTCGAGTTCAGAAATTTTAGCTTCTACTTGCTCAATTCTGCTCCTCTGACTTTCCACGGAGTTGTCTAAATCTGTAATTTTATTGTTAATCTTCTGAATTCCTTATTGTTGTGTGTCTATGGATTTTCCCAGCTTATAAAACTTTTCATAATGTTCCTGAATAATCTTTCTAATTTCTTCAGTTGCTTTATCTGTGTGTTCCTTGGCTCGTTCTGTGTATTACCTCATTTCCTTCCTGATGTCCTAAAGTGTTCTGTGTATTAAACTTTTGTATTCTGCATCTGGTAATTCCAGGAATGCACTTTCATCTAGAAGATCCCTGGATTCTTTGTTCTGAGAGCCTGTTGAGGTGATCATGGTCTGTTTCTTTACCTGACTTGATATTGACTGTTGTCTCCGAGCCATCTATAAGTTATTGTCTTAGTTTATGCTTGCTTCCTGTGTCGTAGCTGCTTGCTTTGTTTTGTTTTGGTATACCGCTATGGGTTGCTTGAGTGAGCTAACTTGATTGTTTTCAGCTTTGGAACTCTGGTGTCCTGTCTCCAGCTGGCTAGATGTGTTATCAGGTATATCAGTCTAGGAGTCCATTCAGTTTTCTTGTATGAATTCAGCTCAGGTTTCCAGGTAGCTGATCATCAAGTGTGTGGTACAGGCTCTGTCCTGCAGTCTTAGAGGGGCAGGGGTGATTGGCGTAGATACCGGTATCTGATTGCAGCAGAGGCTCAAGCTCTGAACAAGGCAGGGGACTAAGAACTGACCCCCAAGTGTCTCTGAGAAAAACGCATCTCTGTTCCCTAGAGCATGCTGGAGGGTGGGTCCTGCAGACGGACCATGGGCACCCAAAGTTTCAGGTTGTAAGGAGTGGGAGGTACCAGTTATCTTTGGACCCCTGTCGCGGGTGGCTGGGTGACCTGAGTGGAGCTACCAGTCCTCAGGTCCCTGATGTGGGTAGGTGAGGACCCTGTTTAATAGGCAAAGCAATGTCAAACATCAAACGCCCACCTCTCCACGGCACCGCTGAAATGCTTGGACTTTGCCAACAAGGGCCTATTCTCCCGAAATAGGCCCACACAGGTCCATGAAGAAGGGAAAGGTGCTCAAGGTCCACAGACGGTTTATGCCTGGACGGGAGTCGCTTCTGTCCTGAGATTCCCCAGTTAATGGAGCTAGCAAATTACCTCTTCCCCCCAGTTGCATTTTTTTTCCTTCCCCAAGGCCAGGAGGACGGCTCCAGGTGCTCACCAGGGTCTATCTCAGGCCTAGGGATTCAGCCGCTGTAGCTGGCGTGGGGGTGGGGGGGCTCAGTAAAATATCCGCAAGTACTTAGCTTTTGCGGAGAGTGCCCTTCTGTTCAGGTTCTGGAGGTGTGAGTGGGCTGTGTGGCTGCTGCTTCTCCCCGAGGAGACTGCGGCCAAACGCTAGGACCCGCCCGCCGCTGCCACCTCCGCTGCTCCGGGAATGGTGCCTGAGGGCTCCCCACGATTCAGGGCCGGCAACTCCTCTCCGCTTCTGAAAGGTCCCTTCCTTCCCCTACCCCTCAGTTTGTTGTCTAAGCTTGCCTTTGATGCTCAAGGCTCCCAGCTTGTTACAAATATACTCTTTCACTTGTTTTTTCGGGTCTTTGTTGTAAAGAGGGCGCCAAGGATGTGTCTGTCGAGTCCGCCATCTTGGCTCCTCCTCCCATTAGTTTTTTTTTTTTTCATTGTATTTTGAATCTCTCGTAATAGAGACATAGACTTTTAAACCAAGAAAAGAAAAAAAAAATCCGCTGCCATAGGGTTATTATATTTTCTAGGTGAATTAACCCTTTTATTGTTTTTATTCTCCGTCTGTTTATGCTAATATACTTTTACTCTGAAACCTATGTTATTTGGTATGAGCAAAGCAAGTCGAACATTCTTTTGTTTGGTGTTTGCATATTATACCTTTTCCATCCATTTATGTATGTTTTTAATTTTATTTTGGTAAGTCTTATTGCCTGGGCCTGAAAGTCGGAGCTAAAGCCCAGGGCCCAGGGGCCTCGACTCAGAATCCAGAGAATGCGACCAATACCTGGAGTCTGGAGGGCAGGGCCATTGTGTGAATCCTCTCAGAGAACAGAGGATTATTTTCCAGCCTTGAGGGCTAATGGAATATATTCTATAGACTTTCTTTACTCCTGTCATCACTACTTTCCCTGCAATTTCTCCCATTTGTAATGGAAATATCTAGTTTGTGCCTGGTTTGCCATTGTACTTTGGAAGCAAACAAACTTGTATTCTAGATTTCACAGGTAAAGAAGAATTTGTGGATTTTGGACTTGGAGTTGATTTAGGGCTTTTGCTGTGATGTGATGTGATAGGGTGAATGTGTCTTACATGTAGCAAGGACATGAATTTTTGGAGACCATTGGGCAGAATGTCATGGATTGAATGTGTCCACCCAAAAGATGCGTCAACGTGGTTAGGCCATGATTCCCAGTATTTTGTGGTTATCCTCTACTTTGTGATTGTAATTTTATGGTAAAGAGGATTAGGGTGGGATTATAACACCCTTACTAAGGTCATATCCGTGATCCAGTGTAAAGGAAGTTTCTCTGGAGTTGGCCTGCACCACCTTTTATCCTTTTTTCTCTTTTTTACAAGAGATAAAAAGAAAGGGAAGCCAGCAGAGAATGGGGACCTCATGCCACCAAGAAAGAAGCACTGGGAGCAGAAACGGTGCTTTGGATCCGGGCTTCCTGTGCTAAGAAGCTCCCAGTCCATGGGAAGATTGAGGAGAAGGACCTTCCTCCAGAGCCGAGAGAGAGTCCAAGCTGCACTGAAGGCTCTGGCAAAAAACAAGGCTCCAGGAATGGACAGAATATCAACTGGGATGCTTCAACAAACAGATTCAGTGCTGGAAGTGCTCGCTTGTCTATGCCAAGAAATTTGGAAGACAGCTGCCTGGCCGACCATCTTTATGCCTATTCCCAAGAAAGGTGATCCAACAGAATGCAGAAATTATCGAACGGTATCATTAATATCACACCCAAGTACATTTTTGCTGAAGATCAGCTGTAGCAGTATATGCACAGAGAACTACCAGAAATTTAAGCTGGATTCAGAAGAGGACGTGAAACCAGGGATATCATTGCTGATGTCAGATGGATCCTGGCTGAAAGCAGAGAATACCGGAAAGATGTTTACCTCTGTTTTATTGACTATGCAAAGGCATTCGACTGTGTGGGTGATAAAAAATTATGGATAACTTTGCGAAGATGCGAAATTCTGGCACAGTCGATTGTGCTCATGAAGAACTTGTACACACAGCAACTGGCAGTCATTCGAACAGAACAAAGGGATGCTGTGTGGTTTAAAGTCAGTAAAGGTGTGCGTCAGGGTTGTATCCTTTCGACTGACCTGTTCAATATGTATGCTGAGCAAATAATCTGAGAATCTGGGGTATATGAACAAACACGGGGCATCAGTATTAGAGAAAGATTCACTAACAACCTGTGTTATGCCGATGATACAACCTTGCTTGCTGAAAGTGAAGAGTACTTGAAGCACTTACTGATGAAGACCAAAGACCACAGCCTTCAGTATGGATTGATCACACCTCAACATACAACAAAAATCCTCACAAATGGACCAATAAGCAACATCATGATAAAAAAAAAAAAAAGATTGAAATTGTCAAGGATTTCGCTTCACATGGATTCACAATCAACACCCATGGAAGTAGCAGTCAAGAAATCAAATGTCGGATTGCACTGGGCAAATCTGATGCAAAAAAAAAAAAAAAAACTTAGAACACTCTTTAAGTGTTGAAAAGCAAAGACGTTGCCTTGAAGACTATGGTGTGTGTGACCCAAGCCATTGTGTTTCAATCTTCTCATATGCATGTGAAAGCTGGACAATTAATAAGGAAGATCAAAGAAGAATTGATACTTTTCAATTATGCTTTTGGCAAACAGTATCGAATAAACCATGGACTGCCAAAAGGACAAAGAAATCTGTCTTGGAAGAAGTACAACCAGAATGCGTCTTGGAGGCTAAGATGGCAAGACTAAGTCTCATTTACTTTGGACATGTTATCAGGAGGGATCAGTCCCTGGAAAAGGACATCATGCTTGCTAAAGTAGAGGATTAGCAAGAAAGAAGACCCTCAATGAGATGGATTGTCAGAGTGGCTGCAACAATGGGCCCAAGCATAACAGTGGTTGTGAGGATGGTATAGGACCAGGCAGTGTTTTCTTTTGTTGTTCGTAGGGTCACTATGAGTTGGAACTGACTGACTCACGGGCACCTAACAACAACAGCAACAATGACAAAAGATATTGAGCATACTTTCATGTGGTTATTGGACATTTGTATATTTTTCTTGGGAGCAATGTCTATTCAAGTTCTTTACCCATGTTTTATTTGAGTCATCTAGTGTTGTTACAACAGAAATACCACACGTGGATGGCTTTTACAAAGAGTAATTTATTCTCTCACAGTCTAGGAGACTAGAAGTCTGAATTCAGGGCGTCAGCTCCTAGGAAAGTCTTTCTCTCTCTGTTGGCTCTGGGAGAAGGTCCTTGTCATCAGTCTTCCCCAGATCTAGCAGCTTCTCAGTGCAGGGGCCCCTGGTTCAAAGCAAATGCTCCTGGCTCTTCTGCTTGGTGGTAATGAAGTCCTCCAGTCTCTCTGCTCCCTTCTCCCTGTTATATATCAAAACAGATTCACTCAAAATACAATCTAATCTTGTAGGTTGAGTCCTACCTCATTAACATAACTACCTCTAACCCTTCCACATTAACATCATTGGAAAAAAAAAAAAAAAAACCTTGCCCTTGAGTAGATTTCAACTCATAGCAACCCTATAGGAGAGAGTAGAACTGCCCCATATGGATTCCGAGGAGCACCTAGTGGATTAGAACTGCCAACCTTTTTGTTAGCAGTCGCAACTCTTAACCACTACACCACCAGGGTTTCCAATGAACATCGTAGAGGTCAGATTTACAACACATATGAAGATCACAAGGCTGATAAAATGGTGGACAATCACACAATACCGGTAACCACGGCCTAACCAAGTTGACACACATTTTGGGGGGACACAATTGAACCCATAACATGTTGTTCATCTCTTTTTTTTTTTTTTTTTTGGTGATTTGTAGGAGTTCTTTATATATTTTAGATATGAATCCCCTATCAGATATTTGGTTTGCATTTTTTTTTCTTCAATTCTGTAGGTTATCTCTTCACTTTCTTGATAAAATCCTTCGACGTACAAAAAAACAAAAAACTTCACTTGATGAAGTCCAGTTTATTTTTTGTTGTTGATGCTCACGCTTTTGGCTTCGTATCAGAGAATTCATTGTCAAAAAAAGGTTTTGAAGTTTTAACTCTGTTTTCTTCTAAGAGTTTTATTTCTTTTGGGAGAAATGTCTCTTTAAATTCTGTAATCATTTTGAGTTAATTTTCATATATGGTGTGAGGTAGGGGTCCAGCTTCATTCTTTGGCATATGGGATCCTGTTGTCCCAGCACCGTTTATTGAAGAGGCTATTCATTCCCCTTTGAATGGACTTAGCACCCTTGTCAGAAATCAACTGGCTATAGGTGTATGGGTTTATTTCTGAACTCTGAATTCTATTCCACTGGTCTTTGTGCCTATCCTATACCAGCAGACTGACTTTTTAATTTAAGACAGTTCTTCTTAAAATGTACAGACTTCTTACAAAAATAGTGGACCCCAGGAACTCCAGACCCAGGAGCCCTGGACCTGTTCCTAAATTGAAGTTTCAATCTCTGATTGCGTCCGGGAAACTCTACTTGTTGTAATTGGAAAGACATAGATTTATTTTGTCGAGCCTTTGTTTTCAGCTCAGTTTCTGTTCTAAGGTTTTGGCTAATTGTAGGCTACGGTGGTGTATAGGGAAGTTTTCGCATTCTCTAAATTTAACTGATGTCATTTAACTAAGTCAGCTAACTAAAACCATTTTTGTAAAGGACTACACCCTGAGTTAGCTGTAATCCTTCTGCAAAAATGGTGTTAAAAGTTACCCTGTTTTCCTCTTCTTCTAGGTTCAACCCTGAATTCTCCATAAAAAGTCTGGTCAAGCGATGTCTGTAGTGATAAACATTCTCACCCTGTTCCTGCTTGCAAGCTTGAACTTTAGCCCAAACAATCTTATAGGAAAAAATCTTTGTAAAACATTTGGTTAATTTTGTTGTAAGAGGTATAGTCTGAGTTACCAAATCAGTACCTGAGACGTTTGGTTGGATGGACAATGATTTCTCAGGTTCTTTCCGGTTAGCTTCTTCCTACCACCTTTGAGCACCCCCAGGTCCTAGCAACATGTGTAACAAGTTATATAGATCACCTGGACCAGACTCATAAGTTTCTGCCAGAATTTTAAATTCTTCCTTAAATTTCTGAGGATCTTCACACAGGCTGGGGAACTCTAAGAATGGTGTGAAGTTTGGCCTTAGACCAGGAGGCACCAGTAACCTCAGGCTGTCCACCTCCAGTTTTGGGGTATTTCACCTTAAAAGGCATCTCAGCTATGGGGCTGGTTTCAACTGGAGGTTTGGTCCTTTCCTCTTGAACCCCTTCCTCTTTTCCATGATAAGGAAGTTCTGCTGAGGCAGTGTCTTTGCGATTCCTTAATCAGTTCTGCTTGTCTAGATACAACATCTCATAATGAAGGAAATTTGCTGTCATTTTGCCATTTGAAAGCTTCCAAAAGACAATTAAAATAGGCCTTCCGTTGGGTCCGATTAATCTGGGAGCTTTTATTGGTTTTATTCTCTTGGAAAACTTGGTGGCCTAGTGGTTCAGTGCTCCTGCTGCTAACCGAAAGGTCAGCAGTTCGAATCCGCCAGGTGTTCTTTGGAAGCTATGGGGAAGTTCTACTCTATCCTATGCGGTCGCTATGAGTCTGACTCGAGGACACTAGGTTTGGGTCTTTTTTTTTTTTTTTTAATTTGCTGCACAGAAAAGTTAACTTAGTGAGTTCAGAACTGCCATAACATAGGCATTGATCAGTACTATTTTCCTTGATAAGTGCAGGCCGTCTTTGAGGGTACTGAACTGAATTGGCGCCATAATTCCTGACCGTATATCAAACGGGAGTCCCAGAAGGGAATGCTTTATGGTCTTTAGAAGCGCTGTTCCCTATCTTAGGAAGCACTACCAAGTGGCAACCAGGTGATCTAAGCCAAAATGGAGCCTTAGAAAAACAAAAGGAAAAAAGGTTCCTGCGAAGAATGATAATTTTCGTCCACTAGATGGCAGACTCGTCAAGCTCCAAAGGGTTCAAACTGTGACTGGAATCCGGAAACAAAAGACAGAAAGTTCAAAGGACACACTTAAAATGTAACACTTTCAGGGTTTGCCAAAAGCGCATCAGGGGCTTTGCCCTGCGCTCTTCCAGATCCGAGACCCCAAAACGCCACAGCAAACAGCTGTTCAAAGGATAATTAGCCAAGAGAAAAGAAAGAAAGATGATCAGGACCACACTTCACAAGATGAAGCCACTAGGTGGCAGTCTGGGAACGCAGTTGGAAACCCAACGTTTTAACAGGCTTCCGAGGACAGTAAAGGTGGAACGCGAAGTTCCAACAAGCTTACAGGCCGATTCCACCGCGAAGGAGAAAAAGAAAAACCGGGAGCAGAGAAACGACTTCGGTTAATCTCCGCAAAAGCTGCACCGAAATAGTTCGGGGCTAGATTCTCAACAGAGCCACGGGGAAATGCACAGTTTGCTTTTCGGGAGCACTTACCCCCAGACAGCCAGAAGGGTCCGAAAAAGCTGCAGCGAGGGGCACACAGAGGGGCCCTGGGTGCCAGAGTCCCGTGTTTCAGGTCTTCGGGTCTCCGGGGGAAGGGTAACTTCAAAAACCCTGCCGATTAACTACGCCAAAATGTTGGAGAGAAAAGACTTTCCAGCTCCCTTAAGGTAATATCGAAAGAGATTTATTGCAGCGGAGACGTGGCAGTGGGAGATCGCAAAGTCTCAGGCTGACGTTCCGGAATCTCAGGGGAAGAAGGCAAATCAGGAGTAATCAGAGTGCTGAAGGGGGAGAATAAAATTACAGTTTTTCTTGTTGGTTCACAGTGACGAAGGTCAGTCAAAGGCGCGACAAGTAAAGCACAATCGTTGTCATTATTGCTTACGTGAGTCGATTGACTGGCTACAAGACACAATTGAAAGACAGGAGATCAAGGGGGTTTCACCTTGGTTACAAAGCAGCCACAGGACGGATATTCTCAAGACTGGTTGGTTAACAATCACGTTGCTCAGAATGTTAGCTCTCCAGATGAGAATGGAAACAAGGAGTTTCAATGATCTCTCACTTTGCTGGGCATGTCAGAAACCTGAGGAGGCTGATACCAAAAGTTTGCCTTAAGTCTTCACATTCTTTAGCCTGATCCGCAAAGCAACTCATTTCCTTCATGGTGATGGGTTGATTCCTAGGGAAGGAAGGTAGAACCTGGGGGAAAGCTTACCTGGAGCTGCTAGACAGCCAACGCCAAACCTAAGGTGAAAGACTACATTGAGCGCTTAGAGTTACTTTAGTCTCTTTACAGACAGATCAGATGTCTGTTTTTATTTTCTATTCCTAAACAGTCTTTTTTTTTTTTTTTTCTCATCAGTCCTTTGTGCCGATTTCCTTTCTCCAACAGTTTCCTCAAGGTGCATGCCTTGCAAGTAGATGTTTAAGTTCTTACTTACTTGTCTGGAAATGCCTTGATTGCCCTCACATTTTGCCTGGGTTAGAATTCTACTTTAAATCAGAACTTGAAAGCATTACATTATAATCTTCTCCTAGCTAATTTGCTGCTGCAAAGGCTCTGGTCATGTTTTCTGTTTGTTTGTGTTGTTGAAGAACAAAATCCCACACTCTATTAGGAGTGAAAGAAAATGAGTTTCATTGAGGAATAGCAAGGCCATCACCAAATAGCAGCTCCCGCCTGAAGGGATTACTCCATGTTTGGCTGCTAAACCACCCTCCCCAGGAAAACTGTTAGCCCCTCAGACCCCATCTGCTGAGATTAACCCAGTTGTGTCTGAAGAGCCTTTGTCTCAGTCGTCCACTAGGGTGATGTCTGAGTCACTGCCTGGGGCATCATCCCTTAAGGCAGATGTCTTACAAGACATTGCTGAATGTTCTCCAGACACATTCCCAACACTCATTGTTGCTTCTAGGCCTATAACTAGACTGAAGTCCTGGTCTCTCTTTTCATGACCATATTGCCAGCCTCTAACCCTCTGTACCCTCCCATCTCCCCTCCAGACAGGAGATACCAACACAGTCTCAAGTGTCCACCGGATGTAAGTAGCTCACTCCTCAGCAGCATCTGTCTCCAACCCATCGTGCAGTACAATCCATGTCTGATCAGTTGGCTTCACATATGGTTCCTGTCCTGGGCCAACAGAAGGTTAGGGGACCATGACTGCCGGGGCCTTTCTAGTCTCAGTCAATTAAGTCTGGTCTTTTTACAAGGTTTTGGGGTCTGCACCCCACTGTTTCCCTGCGCCCTCAGGGGTTCTCTGTTGTGTTCCCTGTCAGGGTAGTTATCAGTTGTGGCTGGGCACCATCTAGTTCTTCTGGTCTCAGGATGATGTAGTCTCTGGTTCATGTAGCCCTTTCTGTCTCGGGCTCATAATCACCTTGTGTCCTTGGTGTTGTTTATTCTCCTTTCATCCAGGTGCGTTGAAACTGATTGATGCATCTTAGATGGCCGCTTGCTAGCCTTTAAGACCCCCAGACGCCACTCTTCAAAGTGGGATGCAGGAGGTTTTCTTAATAGATTTTGTTTTTCCAATTGACTTAGATGTCCCCTGAAACCATGGTCTCCAAACCCCTGCCCCTGCTTCGCCGACCTTGGAAGCATTCAGTTTATTCAGAAAACCTCTTTGCTTTTGGTTTAGTCCAGTTGTGCTGACCTCCTCTGTATTGAGTGCTGTCCTTCCCTTCACCTAAAGTAGGTATCTGCTATCTAATTGGTAAATACCTCCTCCCATCTTTCCTCCTTGCCCCCTCTTGTAACCACAAAAGAATGTGTTCTTCTCAGTTTAAACTATTTCTCGAGATCTTATAATAGTGGTCTTATATAATATTTGTCCTTTTGCAACTAATTTCACTCAGCATAATGCCTTCCAGGTTCCTCCGTGTTATGAAATGTTTCACAGATTCATCACCATACAGTATTTATCCTTTGGAACTGACTTATTTCACTCAACATAATATCGTAGCATGCATCAGGACTTCATTTCTCTTTATGGCTGAGTAGTATACTGTCATGGATTGAATTATGTCCCCCGAAAAATGTGTGTATCAAGTTGGTTAGGCCATGCTTCCCAGTATTGAGTGGTTGTCCTCCATTTATGATTGTAATTTTATGTTAAAAGGGTTAGGGTTGGATAACACCACCCTCACTCAGGTCACCCCCCGATCCAAGATAAAGGGAGTTTCCCTTTGGTGCAGCCTGTACCACTTTCTCTCTCTCAAGAGATAAAGGGAAACAAGGAGAGAGTTGGGGACCTCATACCACCAAGAAAGTAGCACCAGGAGCACAGCGTGTCCACTGGACCCGGGGTCCCTGCACCTGAGAAGCTCTTCGACCAGGGGAAGATTGAGGGCAAGGACCTTCTTCCAGAGCCAACAGAGACTGAAAGCCTCTCCTGGAGCTGTTGTCTTGAATTTGGACTTTTAGCCAACTTTATTGTGAGGAAATAAATTTCTCTTTGTTAAAGCCACCCACTTATGGTATTTCTGTTATGGTAGCAGTAGATGACCAAGACATGTACCATTATGTTTATATACCACATTTTGTTTATCCATTCACCTGTTGTCGGACATTTCAGTTGTTTCCACCTTTTGGCTACCGTGAAAAGTGCTGCAATGATCATTGGTGTACAGGTTTCCCTTGGCATTCCTGCTTTCAAATATTTTGGGTATATATCTAGGATTGCTGGGTCATATGGTAGTTCTATGTTCTACTTTTTCAGGAACCATCCTACATATTTTTTAAATGACTGGTGTCTATGTGCATGGACCTGAGGACTCTGTTCCCCAGCCTGTTCACACTGGTATTTCAAAAGATATTTCCTTGCACTAAACAAAGACAAAAAAGGAAAATGGACATAACAGAAGAGACAACAAAAAGAAGAGAAAAAATAGAAGAAAAGAAAAAAAATACAAACATACAAAAAAAAACCTGTCTTTGCAACTTTGATCTGTGCTTCAGGGTCAGTCTGAGGCCAAAGGATAGGTTCTTCTTAGGTGTTTGATGAGCATCCGTTTTTTCCTAAGCATGCATGTAGTGTTCCCAGTCTCCCCATAGACACAGTGTTTTAGCATGCGCTAAATTCTGCCAGTGAAAACCTTATGAATAGCAGCGGAACATTGTCCGATATAGTGCTGGAAGATGAGCCCCCCAGGTTGGAAGGCACTCAAAAGATGACTGAGGAAGAGCTGCCTCCTCTAAGTAGAGTCGACCTTAATGATGTGGATGGAGTAAAGCTTTCAGGACCTTCATTCGCTGATGTGGCGGGACTCAAAATGAGAAACAACAGCTGCAAACATCCATTAATAATTGGAACCTGGAATGTACAAAGTATGAATCTAGGAAAATTGGAAATCGTCAAAAATGGAATGCAATGCATAAACATCAATATTCTAGGCATTAGTGAGCTGAAATGTACTGGTATTGGCTGTTTTGAATTGGACAATCACATAGCCTACTATGCGGGGAATGACAACTTGAAGAGGAATGGTGTTGCATTCATCCTCAAAAAGAATGTTTCAAGATCTATCCTGAAGTACAACGCTGTCAGTGATAGGATAATATCCATATGCCTACAAGGAAGACCAGTTAATATGACTATTATTCTAATTTACACACCAACCACTAGGGCCAAAGATGAAGAAATAGAAGATTTTTTATCAGCTACTGCAGTCTGAAATTGATCGAACATGCAATCAAGATGAATTGATAATTACTGGCGATTGGAATGCGAAAGTTGTAAACTAAGAAGAAGGATCAGTATTTGGAAAATACGGCCTTGGTGACAGAAACAATGCTGGAGACTGAATGATAGAATTTCTCAAGACCATTGACTTCTTCATTGGAAATACCTTCTTTCAGCAACATAAACGGTGGCTATACACATGGACCTTGCCAGATGGAACACACAGAAATCAAATTGACTACACCTGTGGAAAGAGACAATGGAAAAGCTCAATATCATCAGTCAGAACAAGGCCAGGGGCCAACTGTGGAACAGACCATCAATTGCTCATTTGCAAGTTCAAGCTGAAACTGAAGAAAATCAGAGCAAGTCCCTGAGAACCAAACTATGACCTTGAGTATATTCCACCTGAATTTAAGGCAAGGTGTGCATGGGTTTAATTGTGCTTATTAACAAATCTCTGGTGCACAGTTTCACCTCGTTTCCCATACCACCAAACACAATCCGAAATGGATCACACTTATCCACTTATTCCCTCTCACAGGCTCAAGCACAGCCTGAACACACACCACCGTCCTCCCTTCCTCACCTCCACCACGGCAGAGGGCACTGGGAAACACAAACACACACAGTCTGACCCCTTCGAGCTGCTTAGCAACCCAGCTCTCGCGGTCACTGCGTACAGGCCAGAGCTCTGAGAGAAATCTGGACCCTGCCTCCCAGTCTGCCGCAGCGTTTCTGGCCTCGGACTACATTTCCCTAAAGGCATCACATTAAGACTCAATCTGACGTTGTGTGTGGGGAGGTTTCTAGAACCTCTGGGGAGTCACTTGAGTACAGCGAGATAGGTCGACTCAGAACACAGCAGGGTGAAATCCACACTCCCAGAAGAGGCGCTGCAGGGGTACGTCTGCTTGAGGACCTCAGGTTCGGTTTCGGTCACTGTCGCTGCTCCCGGATTCTGCTGGAGCTGGCCGGTTTCTTGCTTAAGACTACATGTCCTGGCAGCCACCGCGGCCCCGCCGTCCTGTACAGTTACGTCATTACGTCGTCGTTACGCCTGCGTCCGCCAGGGGAGCGGACGTCCTGACTCGTTCGCGCAGGCGCGCAGCACCTGCGCCGGAACACTCGGAAAGAATCTGTCGGGTGCTGGAAATGCGGGGGTGCCGGCGGGTTTCGGTGCTGCCGGGAGCTGGTCCACTCGGCCTGCAGACGCCATTTCTCCGAGGCCGCAGCACGCCAGGCTCATGTTCTTGAGGAACTAGGCTCTGCCGGTGCGGACTGGCGGCGTTGCTCCCTCGCCGGCGCCGACCCCGGGGTTCCGACCGGCGGAGCGGCGGGGCGCAGGGTGTCGAGGTGCGTGCCGCCTGCCCGGCGCCTCAGTCGTCTCTGTGGCCGCGTGGTGGGCTCCCCTGCGCCGCCGGCGCTCGCGGCTGCCGGGTCCCCCAGCGTCTCCGTGCACTTCCCCTCGGGCCGGGGACAGCGTCCCGCCGGCTGAGAATCGCGCAGTTCTAGCTGCTGCGGTTTCTTCACTTTCCTGCACCGAGAACCAGGCGCCTGAAGAAGCCCCGACAATGGGGATTTACACCCGGAAGTGTCGGGAAAAAGACCACCATAACAGGATCCCCAGTCTCCCTTGAGAGCCCTGTGGGAAGAGCTAACCCTCTGTTCGGAGGTTGTAGGAGGTGCTCGTAAATCGTTCTGTAGGCTCTGAGAAAGGCCTCAGGTCCTCTGGTGGTTTTTCTTTCCTCAGTTCTGTTTTTCTGCAAGAGAATCACACAGAGGAAAATAATACTGTACATCGAAAAGACTTTTCCCGAAGTAAGTTGCCGTTTTCTTTCTTCCCTCAAGTTTCTTCACTTTCAAGATGTCTTCTACCTTCTGCAACTTCTTCCTGAGGAGGAAGCACCACTCGGTGACAGTACTCCAGGGATGGATGGACTCACAAGTTTAGCTCCACTCCCCAGCCATACCGCCCCGCTGCTTCTCACCCAATGACAGATCAGTCCTTTCTGGTCTAAGTTTTTTGGGTTTTTTTAATTTTTATTATGCTTTAAGTGAAAGTTTGCAAATCAAGTCAGTCTCTCATGCAAAAATTTATATACGTCTTGCCATACTCTCTCAGTTGCTCTCCTGCTAGTGAGACAGCACACTCCTCTCCACTCTCTATTTTCACGTCCAAACAGCCAGCTTCTGACCCCCTCTGCCCTCTCATCTCCCCTCCAGACAGGAGCTGCTGACATAGTCTCATATGTCTACTTGATCCAAGAAGCTCACTCCTCACCAGAATCATTTTCCATCCCATGGTCCAGTTCAATCCCTGTCTGAAGAGTTGGCTTTGGGAATGGTTCCTGTCTTGGGCCAACAGAAGGTCTGGGGACTATGACTCCCTCGGTCCTTCTGGTCTCAGTCAGATCATTAAGTCTGGTCTTTTTACAAGAATTTGAGGTCTGCATCCCACTGCTCTCCTGTTCCCTCAGGGTTTCTCTGTTCCCTGTCAGGGCAATCATCGGTTGTAGCCAGGCACCATTTAGTTCTTCTGGTCTCAGGCTGATGTAGTCTCTGATTATGTGTGACCCTTTCTGTCTCTTGGGCTCATAATTACCTTGTGTCTTTGGTGTTCGTTATTCTTCTTTGCTCCAGGTGGATTGAGATCAATTGATGTATCTTAGATGGCTGCTTGCTAGCACTTAAGACCTCAGACACCATTCTCCAAAGTGGAATGCAGAATGTTTTCCTAATAGATTTTATTATGCCAATTGACCTAGATGTGCTCTGAAACCATGGACCCCAAACCCTCGCTCCTGCTCGCTGGCCATCAAAGCATTCAGTTTATTCAGGAAATTTCTTTGCTTTAGGTTTAGTGCAGTTGTACATACCTCTCCTGTATTGTGTGTTGTCTTTCCCTTCACCTAAAATAGTTCTTGTCTACTATGTAATTAGTGAATAACCCTCTTCCTCCATCCCTCCCCACTCTCGTAACCACGAAAGAATGTTTTCTCCTCTGTTTAAACTATTTCTCGAGTTCTTATAATAGTAGTCTCGTCTGATATTTGTCCTTTAGCAACTGACTAATTTCACCCAGCATAACGCCTTCCAGATTCTTCCATGTTATGAAAAACTTCTTTGTTTTCTGGTTTAGTCCAGTTGTGCTGACCTCTCCTGTATTGTGTGTTGTCTTATCCTTCACCTAAAATAATTCTTATCCACTATCAATTTAGTGAAAAACCCCTTTCCTCCCTCCCTCCCTCCCTCCCCTCTCTTAGAACCATCAAAGAATATTTTTGTCTCTGTTTAAACTATAATAGTTAAAACAGTTCTTATAATAGTGGTCTCATACAATATTTGTCCTTTTGCAACTGACTAATTTCACCCAGCATAATGCCTTCCAGATTCCTCCATGTTATGAAATGTTTCATGGATTCATCATTGTTCTTTATCGATGTGTAGTTTTCCATTGTGTGAATATACCATAATTTATCCATTCATCCGTTGATGGGCACGTTGGTTTCTTCCACTTTTTGCTATTGTAAACAGAGCTGCAATAAACATGGGGGTGCATATATCTGTTCCTGTAAAGGCTCTTATTTCTCTAGGATATATTTCAAGGAGTGGGATTGCTGGATCGTATGGTAGTTGTATTTCTAGCTTTGTTTAAGGAAGCACCAAATCGATTTCCAAAGTGGTTGTGCCATTTGACATTCCCACCAGCAGTGTAGAAGTGTTCCAATCTCTCCACAGCCTCTCCAACATTTACTATTTTGTGTTTTTTGGATTAATGCCAGCCTTGTTGGAGTGAGATGGAATCTCATTGTAGTTTTGATCTGCATTTCTCTAATGGCTAACGATTGTGAGCATTTCCTCACCTTAGCTACCTGAATGTTTTCTTTACTGAAGTGCCTGTTCATATCCTTTCCCCCTTTTTTAATTGAGTTATTTGTCTTTTTGTAGTTGAGTTTTTGCAGTACCATGTACATTTTACAGACTAGACGCTGATCAGAAAGTCATAGCTAAAAACTTTTTCACAGTCTGTTGGTAATCTTTTCACTCTTGTGGTGAAGTCTTTGGATGAGCATAGGTGTTTGATAATTAGGAGCTCCCAGTTATCTAGCTTCTCTTCTGGTGTCTGTACATTGTTGATAATTTTTTTATACTGTTTATGCCATGTATTAGGGCTCCTAGTGTTGTCCCTATTTTTCTTCCATAATATTTATCGTTTTAGAATTTATAATTAGGTCTTTGATCCATTTTGAGTTAGTTTTTGTGCGTGGTATGAGGTATGGGTCTTGTTTCATTTTTTTGCAGATGGATATCCAGTTATGCCAGCACCATTTGTTAAAGATACTGTCTTTTCCCCCATTTAACTGCCTTTGGACCTTTGTCAAATATCATCTGCTCATATGTGGATGGATTTATGTCTGGATTCTCAATTCTGTTCCACTGGTCTATGCATCTGTTGCTGTACCAGTACCAGGGTATTTTGATTACTGTGGCGGTATAATCGGTTCTAAAATCAGATAGAGTGAGGCCTCCTACTTTGTTGTTCTTTTTCAGTAATGCTTTACTTATCTGAGCGCTCTTTCCCTTCCATGTGAAGTTGGTGATTTGTTTCTCCATCTCATTAAAAAATGTTGGAATTTGGGTCGGAATTGCATTGTATCTATAGATCGCTTTTGGTAGAATAGAAATTTGTACAATGTTAAGTCTTCCTATCCATGAGCAAGGTATATTTTTCCACTTATGTAGGTCTCTTTTGGTTTCTTGCCGTAGTGTCTTGTAGTTTTCTTTGCATAGGTCTTTTACATCTCTGGTACGATTTATTCGTAAGTATTTTATCTTCTTGGGGCCTACTGTAAATGGTGTTGATTTAGTGATTTCTTCTTTGACTCTCTCTTTGTTGGTGTAGAGGAATCTAACTGATTTTTGTATCTTTATCTTGTATTCTGATACTCTGCTGAACCCTTCTATTAGTTTCAGTAGTTTTCTTGAGGATTCTTTACGGTTTTCTGTGTATAAGATCATGTCATCTGCAAATAGAGATACTTTTACTTCTTCCTTGCCAATCTGGATGCCCTTTCTTTCTTTATCTCACATAATTGCTCTGGCTAGGACCGCCAGCACAATGTCGAATGAGAGTGGTGATAAAGGGCATCCTTGTCTGGTTCCCTGGTGGTGTAGTGGTTAAGTGCTATGGCTGCTAACCAAGAGGTCCGCGGGTCGAATCCGCCAGGTGCTCCTTGGAAACTCTACGGGGCAGTTCTACTCTGTCCTATAGGGTCACTATGAGTCAGAATCGAGTCGATGGCAGTGGGTTTGGTTTTTTTGGTGTCTGGATCCTGATCTCAAGGGGAATGCTTTCAGACTCTGTCCATTTAGGATGATGTTGGCTGTTGGCTTTGTATAAATGCCCTTTATTATGTTGAGGGATTTTCCTTCTATTCCTATTTTGCTGAGAGTTTGTATCATGAATTGGTGTTGAACTTTGTCAAATGCCTGTCCTGCATCAATTGATAAGATTATGTGGTTCTTTTATTTATATGCTGGATTGCATTAATTGTTTTTTAATGTCACACCATCCCTGCACACCTGGTATGAATTCCACTTGGTCATGGTGAATTGTTTTTTCAGTATGTTGTTGAATTCTATTGGCCAGAATTTTGTTGAGGGTTTTTGCATCTAAGTTCATGAGGGATCTAGGTCTATAATTTTCTTTTTTTTGTGGTGTCTTTATCTGGTTTTGGTATGAGGGATATGCTGGCTTCATAGAATGACTTTAGTAGTATTCCATCCTTTTCTATGCTCTGAAATAGCTTTAGTAGTGGTGTTAATGCTTGTCTGAAAGTTCGGTAGAACTCTGCGGTGAAACCATCCGGGCCAGGGCTTTTTTTGTTGGGAGTTTTTTGATTACCTTTTCAATTTCTTTTTTTGTTATGGGTGTGTTTAGTTGTTCTACCTCTGTTTGGGTTAGTTTAGGTAGGTAGTGTGTTTCTAGAAATTCATACATTTCTTCTAGGTTTTCAAATTTGGAGTACAGTTTTTCATAGTAATCTGATACGATTCTTTTAATTTCAGTTGGGTCTGTTGTAATATTGCACATCTCATTTCTTATTCGGGTTATTTGCTTCCTCTCCTCTTTTTCTTTTGTCAGTTTGGCCAATGGTTTATCAATTTTGTTGATTTTTTCAAAGAACCAGCTTTTGGTCTTGTTAACTCTTTAAACTGATTTTCTGTTCTGTATTTCATTTAATTCTGCTCTAGTTTTTATTATTGCTTTCTCCTGGTGCCTGACGGTTTCTTTTGTTGCTCTCTGTTTCTTCAAGTTGTAGGGATAATTCTTTGATTTTGGCCCTTTCTTTTTTTTGGATGTGTGCATTTACTGATATAAATTGACCTCTGAGCACTGCTTTCGCTGTGTCCCAAAGGTTCTGATAGGAAGTGTTTTCATTCTCATCGGATTCTATGCATTTCTTTATTCCATCCTTAATGTCTTCTATGACCCAGTCATTTTTGAGCAGGGGTATTGTTCAGTTTCCAAGGATTTGATTTCTTTTCCCTGCTTTTCCTGTTACTGATTTCCACTTTTATGGCCTTATGGTCAGAGAAGATGCTTTGTAATATTTCAGTGTTTTGGATTCTGCTAAGGCTTGCTTTATGACCTAATATGTGGTCTATTCTAGAGAATGTTCCATGTGCACTAGAAAAGAAAGTATACTTGTTTGCTGTAGGTCTATGAGGTCATGTTGGTTGATTGTGGCATTTAGATCTTCCGTGTCTTTATTGAGCTTCTTCCTGGATGTTCTGTCCTTCACCGAATGTGGTGTGTCGAAGTCTCCTACTATAATTGTGGAGTAGTCTATCTCACTTTTCCGTGCTGTTAGAGTTTGGTTCATATATCTTCCAGTCCTGTCATTGGGTGCATAAATATTTAATATGGTTATATCCTCCTGGTATATTGTCCCTTTAATCATTGTATAGTGTCCTTGTCCTTTGTGGTGGATTTGATTTTAAAGTTTATTTTGTCAGAATATTGCCATTCCTGCTCTGTTTTGGTTGCTGTTTGCTTGATATATTTTTTTCCATCCTCTGAGTTCTAGTTTGTGTCTCTAAGTCTAAGGTGTGTCTCTTGTAGGCAGCATATAGACGGATCATGTTTTTTTAATCCATTCTGCCACTTTCTGTCTCTTTATTTGTGCATTTAGTCCATTTCCATTCGCCGTAATTATGGATAGGTATGAGTTTAGTGCCCTCATTTTGATGTCTTTTTGTGTGTGTTGTTGACAGTTTCTTTTTCCCATTTAATTTTTTGTGCTGAGTAGCTTATCTTTATATATTCTTTTCCTCTTATTTGTTGTTGCTGATTTTATTTCTGCTGAGTCTCTATTTTTTCTTGTATTTTATTTTGATGAGTAGGATTGTTAGTCTCTTTTGTGGTTACCTTAATATGTACCCTTATTTTTCTAAGTTTGAACCTAAATTTTATTCCTTTATATCACCTTGTCTTCCTCTCCATATGAAAGATCTATGACTACATTTCTAAGTCCCTCTTTGTTGTTTTTTAATGTTGTCTTCTTTTATTGGGAGGTACCAGTTATCCTTGAACCCCTGTCACAGGTGGCTGGGTGACCTGAGTGTCATCACCAGTCCTTAGGCCCCTTTCGTGCGTAGGTGAGGATCCTGTTTAATAGCCAAAGCAGTGTCAAACATCAAACACCCGTACTTAGTGTGTGTGGCCTGGGGGAATCTGCCCCTGAGGGCGCCCTGGGTATACCCCTATCCCACTGCAGAGATCAGTAAGTAGTCCCCTCTGGGGCCTTGTTCAGTGTTGTGGGGACTGAGGAAAGGTCTGGCCTGAATCTTCTCTGCTGTTGCTAGCTTCTGGTGGAATTGGGGAAGGACTGAGATTTGTCAAAACTCTCTCAAAAGAGGCAAAAAGTAAAGATGAGAAGGCAGGAAGGGACAGGAAAACTGGACGAATGGAAACAGGGAACGTGCGGTGGAGAATGGGAGAATGTTGACACATCGCGGGGTTGGCAGCCAATGTCACAAAATGATTTGTGTATTAATTGTGTAATGAGAAACTAATTTACTCTGTAAATTTTCACCTAAATCACACACAAAAAAGGTCCAGACTTGATGGACCAGTTGAGACAAGAGGACTCCCTGAGACTATTTCCTTGAGATACTCTTGAAACCTTCAACTAAAACTATCCCCTGAGGCCACATTTTAGCAAAAGAACAGAGTGGCACACAATATAAAGGATATTATCCATGAGTATGGTGCTAAATTTAAAATTTAAAAAAATGCATAGGAGATCAAAAGGTCAACAATTACTCTAAAGCAAAGATGAGAAGATAAGGGAACAGGGAAACTAGAGTACTGGAAACGAAACAGAAAGCAGTGAAAGAGAATGTTGACTCATTCTGAAAAATGTAACTAACGTCACTGAACAATTTATATAGGAATCGTTAAGTGGAAACCTAATTATGTAAACTTTCACTGAAAACACAATAAAATAATTTAAAAAATGAAAGAAAAAACTCAAAGAGGGTAAGTAAAGGTAGTTTGGAGTTGTTCATTTTGTGGGCTTTAAGATAAGCCTCATATCATAGGTTCTTTTTCCTTCCCCAGCTCTGGCTTCCCTGGACTCCGCACGTCTCCAGGAGAGGAACCTGGAAAATTGATCAGTTCTGACAGTTCTAAAAACCATGCCCCAAGTGAGTTGCTGTTTCTTCTCTCCTTCTTGAAGTACAGTCATTTTGTGTGACGTGAACACCAGATAAATTTATTCCAGAATTTTCTGCCTTGCTCAGCCTCCTAGGAGAACTTTCCCTCATAAGAGAACTTTGAGTGACAGTAGGAAAGAACCCCCTTCTTTTTTAAATACCTCTTCCCTCCCTAGTGTTGAGATGTTCATTCAGCCAATCAGTGTATATTTCCTCCATGTACAGTATTCTCCCAGGAACCCCTGAGGGAGCAGAGACACTTCTCCTGGACACCAGTGCAGATTGTTAGCACTGTGGTTTGCTGAGGTAGAGATGAGTGGTTAAATGAGACACATGGCAAACTTTATTCTCTACAAACCTGGGTTTTACACTGGGAAGTGACAGCGTTTCTGGCGGCTATTTCCAGTCTCAGTGTGGCAAGATTTTCTATGAGGCTGTTAAGATCACATGGAAAAGTAGTAGAGACATTCCCCGGATTATGAACGAGTTCTGTTCCTAAACCTGTCTTTAAGTCAAATTTGTACATAAGCCGTAAAGTTTAGGAATGGTTTGTATCTAATATCAATTAGTCAAATGTGTGTTCTAGTATATAGTATATAGCTGTCTTAGTCATCTAGTGCTGCTATAACAGAAATATTACAAGTGGATGGCTTTAACAAAGAGAAATTTATTCTCTCACAGTGTATTAGGCTTGAAGTCCAAATTCAGGGCATCAGTTTCAGGGCAAGGCTTTCTCTCTGCCGGCCTTCTCATCAGTCTTCCCCCAGACTAGGAGCTTCTCCGTGCAAGGACCTTGGGTCCAAAGGACACGCTCTGCTCCCAGCACTGATTTCTTTGTGATACGAGGTACCCCCTCTATGCTAGCTTCCCATAAAAGGTGGTGCAGGCCATACCGCAGGGAAACTGCCTTTACGTTGGATCAGGGAAATGACCTGAGTAAGGGTGGTG
>NW_026975552.1:0-39078 GCF_030014295.1 Loxodonta africana
CATAGAGAGATAGTATTCTCTGCGCTCCGTTGCTGGCAAAGAACTGAAACTGACATACATTCCTGTGGGGAAACACAGGGCTTTGCTAGGATTTCTCTAGGCAGTCTGTTTTCCCTGGCTCGCTGTAGCAACACTATCTCGCCAGGGCAACACTGCATGGGATTTCCTCTGCCAGGAGAGAGCTGCCTGCTTTGTAGATTGTGGCTGGGAAACCTTGCTTTGGCGAGTGCCAATTGACCGCATTCAGGCAGAAAGAAAAGAGAATCGCAAGAGGCCTTTTCTCGCGGGCTGCTCTGCCAAGCCCTTCCAGCTAAAACTATGCCGTTGCTCCTCTGGAAGGATCCTGCACCGCGACGTAGTTTTTCAGAAGAAGCCTTGCGTTTGCAAGAGCAAAGGAGGAATTCGTTGCAGGAAAGAGGAAGGAAAGAAAGTTTCTCTCCCTCTGCCTGCTTTGCTCAGAGGACTGGACGAAGTTAGGAAGTTCTCCCTTTCAATGAGAAACGTGCAGGCTGCTGTTTGCCTGGGCGCTCTCTTCTTTGCAAAAGAGTCTGCTGTTCCACGCTTTGAACCGTGGAAAGGCGACGGGCTCTGCTAAGATTTTCCCCGGCGCTTCGTTTGCCCTGGGCCAAAGCGAGCCTTCACAATAGCTGAACGCTAACACTGCATACTCGTTCCACTTCCAGAACAGGGCTACCGCGAGGCAGTTCTCCGGGGGGAAAACGGCCCTTCGCGAGGGCAGATCTGCCGAGCTCACTGCGGGAAAGCGAAAGCAAAGGACGCTTTTCTCCCTCTAACCGCTTTCGTCAGAGGAACGGGGGAAGTCCACAGTGTTCTTTCTCTCACTGAGATACACACAATCTGACGTTGCCTCTGAGCTCCGTTGCTGGCAAAGAACTGAAACTGACATACACTCCTGTGGGGAAACACAGGGCTTTGCTAGGATTTCTCCAGGCAGTCTATTTTCCCTGGGCCTCACTGTAGCAACACTATCTCGCCAGGGCAACACTGCATGGAATTTCCTCTGCCAGGAGAGAGCTGCTGCTTTGTAGATTGTGCTGGGAAACCTTGCTTTGGCGAGTGCCAATTGACCGCATTCAGGCAGAAAGAAAGAGAATCGCAAGAGCCTTTTCTCGCCGGCTGCTCTGCCAAGCCCTTCCAGCTAAAACTATGCCGTTGCTCCTCTGGAAGGATCCCTGCACCGCGACGTAGTTTTTCAGAAGAAGCCTTGCGTTTGCAAGAGCAAAAGGAGGAATTCGTTGCAGGAAAGAGGAAGGAAAGAAAGTTTCTCTCCTCTGCCTGCTTTGCACAGAGGACTGGACCAAGTTAGGAAGTTCTCCCCGTTTCACTGAGAAACGTGCAGGCTGCTGTTGCCTGGGCGCTCTCTTCTTTGCAATAGAGTCTGCTGTTCCACGCTTTGAACCGTGGAAAGGCGCCGGGCTCTGCTAAGATTTCCCCCGGCGCTTCGTTTTTGCCCTGGGCCAAAGCGAGCCTTCACAATAGCTGAACGCTAACACTGCATACTCGTTCCACTTCCAGAACAGGGTACCGCGAGGCAGTTCTCCGGGGGAAAACGGCCCTTCGCGAAGGGCAGATCTGCCGAGCTCACTGCGGGAAAGCGAAAGCAAAGGACGCTTTTCTCCCTCTAACCGCTTTCGTCAGAGGAACGGGGGAAGTCACAGTGTTCTTTCTCTCACTGAGATACACACAATCTGACGTTGCCTCTGCGCTCCGTTGCTGGCAAAGAACTGAAACTGACATACATTCCTGTGGGGGAAACACAGGGCTTTGCTAGGATTTCTCTAGGCAGTCTGTTTTCCCTGGGCCTCGCTGTAGCAACACTATCTCGCCAGGCAACACTGCATGGGATTTCCTCTGCCAGGAGAGAGCTGCTGCTTTGTAGGTTGTGCTGGGAAACCTTGCTTTGGCAAGTGCCAATTGACCGCATTCAGGCAGAAGAAAAGAGAATCGCAAGAGGCCTTTTCTCGCCGGCTGCTCTGCCAAGCCCTTCCAGCTTAAAACTATGCCGTTGCTCCTCTGGAAGGATCCCTGCACCGCGACGTAGTTTTCAGAAGAAGCCTTGCGTTTGCAAGAGCAAAGGAGGAATTCGTTGCAGGAAAGAGGAAGGAAAGAAAGTTTCTCTCCCTCTGCCTGCTTTGCACAGAGGACTGGACGAAGTTAGGAACGTTCTCCCTTTCACTGAGAAACGTGCAGGCTGCTGTTGCCTGGGCGCTCTCTTCTTTGCAAAAGAGTCTGCAGTTCCAGGCTTTGAACCGTGGAAAGGCGCCGGGCTCTGCTAAGATTTCCCCCGGCGCTTCGTTTTGCCCTGGGCCAAAGCGAGCCTTCACAATAGCTGAACGCTAACACTGCATACTCGTTCCACTTCCAGAACAGGGCTACCGCGAGGCAGTTCTCCGGGAAAACGGCCCCTTCGCGAAGGGCAGATCTGCCGAGCTCACTGCGGGAAAGCGAAAGCAAGGACGCTTTTCTCCCTCTAACCGCTTTCGTCAGAGGACGGGGGAAGTCACAGTGTTCTTTCTCTCACTGAGATACACACAATCTGACGTTGCCTCTGAGCTCCCGTTGCTGGCAAAGAACTGAAACTGACATACACTCCTGTGGGGAAACACAGGGCTTTGCTAGGATTTCTCCAGGCAGTCTGTTTTCCCTGGGCCTCACTGTAGCAACACTATCTCGCCAGGGCAACACTGCACGGGATTTCCTCTGCCAGGAGAGAGCTGCTGCTTTGTAGATTGTGCTGGGAAACCTTGCTTTGGCGAGTGCAATTGACCGCATTCAGGCAGAAAGAAAAGAGAATCGCAAGAGGCCTTTTCTCGCCGGCTGCTCTGCCAAGCCCTTCCAGCTTAAAACTATGCCGTTGCTCCTCTGGAAGGATCCCCGCACTGCGACGTAGTTTTTCAGAGAAGCCTTGCGTTTGCAAGAGCAAAGGAGGAATTCGTTGCAGGAAAGAGGAAGGAAAGAAAGTTTCTCTCCCTCTGCCTGCTTTGCTCAGAGGACTGGATGAAAGTTAGGAAGTTCTCCCTTTCACTGAGAAACGTGCAGGCTGCTGTTGCCTGGGCGCTCTCTTCTTTGCAAAAGAGTCTGCTGTTCCACGCTTTGAACCGTGGAAAGGCGCCGGGCTCTGCTAAGATTTCCCCCGGCGCTTCGTTTGCCCTGGGCCAAAGCGAGCCTTCACAATAGCTGAACGCTAACACTGCATACTCGTTCCACTTCCAGAACAGGGCTACCGCGAGGCAGTTCTCCGGGGGAAAACGGCCCTCGCGAAGGGCAGATCTGCCGAGCTCACTGCGGGAAAGCGAAAGCAAGGACGCTTTTCTCCCTCTAACCGCTTTCGTCAGAGGAACGGGGGAAGTCACAGTGTTCTTTCTCTCACTGAGATACACACAATCTGACGTTGCCTCTGCGCTCCGTTGCTGGCAAAGAACTGAAACTGACATACATTCCTGTGGGGAAACACAGGGCTTTTGCTAGGATTTCTCTAGGCAGTGTGTTTTCCCTGGGCCTCGCTGTAGCAACACTATCTCGCCAGGGCAACACTGCATGGGATTTCCTCTGCCAGGAGAGAGCTGCTGCTTTGTAGATTGTGCTGGGAAACCTTGCTTTGGCGAGTGCCAATTGACCGCATTCAGGCAGAAAGAAAAGAGAATCGCAAGAGGCCTTTTCTCGCGGGCTGCTCTGCCAAGCCCTTCCAGCTAAAACTATGCCGTTGCTCCTCTGGAAGGATCCCTGCACCGCGACGTAGTTTTTCAGAAGAAGCCTTGCGTTTGCAAGAGCAAAGGAGGAATTCGTTGCAGGAAAGAGGAAGGAAAGAAAGTTTCTCTCCCTCTGCCTGCTTTGCACAGAGGACTGGACGAAGTTAGGAAGTTCTCCCTTTCACTGAGAAACGTGCAGGCTGCTGTTGCCTGGGCGCTCTCTTCTTTGCAAAAGAGTCTGCTGTTCCACGCTTTGAACCGTGGAAAGGCGCCGGGCTCTGCTAAGATTTCCCCCGGCGTTTCGTTTGCCCTGGGCCAAAGCGAGCCTTCACAATAGCTGAACGCTAACACTGCATACTCGTTCCACTTCCAGAACAGGGCTACCGCGAGGCAGTTCTCCGGGGAAAACGGCCCTTCGCGAAGGGCAGATCTGCCGAGCTCACTGCGGGAAAAGCGAAAGCAAAGGACGCTTTTCTCCCTCTAACCGCTTTCGTCAGAGGAACGGGGGAAGTCACAGTGTTCTTTCTCTCACTGAGATACACACAATCTGACGTTGCCTCTGAGCTCCGTTGCTGCAAAGAACTGAAACTGACATACACTCCTGTGGGGAAACACAGGGCTTTGCTAGGATTTCTCCAGGCAGTCTGTTTTCCCTGGGCCTCACTGTAGCAACACTATCTCGCCAGGGCAACACTGCACGGGATTTCCTCTGCCAGGAGAGAGCTGCTGCTTTGTAGGTTGTGCTGGGAAACCTTGCTTCGGCGAGTGCCAATTGGGACCGCATTCAGGCAGAAAGAAAAGAGAATCGCAAGAGGCCTTTTCTCGCCGGCTGCTCTGCCAAGCCCTTCCAGCTAAAACTATGCCGTTGCTCCTCTGGAAGGATCCCTGCACCGCGACGTAGTTTTTCAGAAGAAGCCTTACGTTTGCAAGAGCAAAGGAGGAATTCGTTGCAGGAAAGAGGAAGGAAAGAAAGTTTCTCTCCCTCTGCCTGCTTTGCACAGAGGACTGGACGAAGTTAGGAAGTTTCTCCCTTTCACTGAGAAACGTGCAGGCTGCTGTTGCCTGGGCGCTCTCTTCTTTGCAAAAGAGTCTGCTGTTCCACGCTTTGAACCGTGGAAAGGCGCCGGGCTCTGCTAAGATTTCCCCCGGCGCTTCGTTTGCCCTGGGCCAAAGCGAGCCTTCACAATAGCTGAACGCTAACACTGCATACTCGTTCCACTTCCAGAACAGGGCTACCGCGAGCAGTTCTCCGGGGGAAAACGGCCCTTCGCGAAGGGCAGATCTGCCGAGCTCACTGCGGGAAAGCGAAAGCAAAGGACGCTTTTCTCCCTCTAACCGCTTTCGTCAGAGGAACGGGGGAAGTCACAGTGTTCTTTCTCTCACTGAGATACACACAATCTGACGTTGCCTCTGCGCTCCGTTGCTGGCAAAGACTGAAACTGACATACATTCCTGTGGGGAAACCACAGGGCTTTGCTAGGATTTCTCTAGGCAGTGTGTTTTCCCTAGGCCTCGCTGTAGCAACACTATCTCGCCAGGGCAACACTGCATGGGATTTCCTCTGCCAGGAGAGAGCTGCTGCTTTGTAGATTGTGCTGGGAAACCTTGCTTTGGCGAGTGCCAATTGACCGCATTCAGGCAGAAAGAAAAGAGAATCGCAAGAGCCTTTTCTCGCCGGCTGCTCTGCCAAGCCCTTCCAGCTAAAACTATGCCGTTGCTCCTCTGGAAGGATCCCTGCACCGCGACGTAGTTTTTCAGAAGAAGCCTTGCGTTTGCAAGAGCAAAGGAGGAATTCGTTGCAGAAAGAGGAAGGGAAAGAAAGTTTCTCTCCCTCTGCCTGCTTTGCACAGAGGACTGGACCAAGTTAGGAAGTTCTCCCTTTCACTGAGAAACGTGCAGGCTGCTGTTGCCTGGGCGCTCTCTTCTTTGCAAAAGAGTCTGCTGTTCCACGCTTTGAACCGTGGAAAGGCGCCGGCTCTGCTAAGATTTCCCCCGGCGCTTCGTTTGCCCTGGGCCAAAGCGAGCCTTCACAATAGCTGAACGCTAACACTGCATACTCGTTCCACTTCCAGAACAGGGCTACCGCGAGGCAGTTCTCCGGGGGAAAACGGGCCCTTCGCGAGGGCAGATCTGCCGAGCTCACTGCGGGAAAGCGAAAGCAAAGGACGCTTTTCTCCCTCTAACCGCTTTCGTCAGAGGAACGGGGGAAGTCACAGTGTTCTTTCTCTCACTGAGATACACACAATCTGACGTTGCCTCTGCGCTCCGTTGCTGGCAAAGAACTGAAACTGACATACATTCCTGTGGGGAAACACAGGCTTTGCTAGGATTTCTCTAGGCAGTCTGTTTTCCCTGGGCCTCGCTGTAGCAACACTATCTCGCCAGGGCAACACTGCATGGGATTTCCTCTGCCAGGAGAGAGCTGCTGCTTTGTAGATTGTGCTGGGAAACCTTGCTTTGGGCGAGTGCCAATTAGACCGCATTCAGGCAGAAAGAAAAGAGAATCGCAAGAGGCCTTTTCTCGCGGGGCTGCTCTGCCAAGCCCTTCCAGGCTAAAACTAAGGCCGTTGCTCCTCTGGAAGGATCCCTGCACCGCGACGTAGTTTTTCAGAAGAAGCCTTGCGTTTGCAAGAGCAAAGGAGGAATTCGTAGCAGGAAAGAGGAAGGAAAGAAAGTTTCTCTCCCTCTGCCTGCTTTGCACAGAGGACTGTGACGAAGTTAGGAAGTTCTCCCTTTCACTGGAGAAACGTGCAGGCTGCTGTTGCCTGGGCGCTCTCTTCTTTGCAAAAGAGTCTGCAGTTCCTGGCTTTGAACCGTGGAAAGGCGCCGGGCTCTGCTAAGATTTCCCCCGGCGCTTCGTTTGCCCTGGGCCAAAGCGAGCCTTCACAATAGCTGAACGCTAACACTGCATACTCGTTCCACTTCCAGAACAGGGCTACCGCGAGGCAGTTCTCCGGGGAAAACGGCCCTTCGCGAAGGGCAGATCTGCCGAGCTCACTGCGGGAAAGCGAAAGCAAAGGACGCTTTTCTCCCTCTAACCGCTTCGTCAGAGGAACGGGGGAAGTCACAGTGTTCTTTCTCTCACTGAGATACACACAATCTGACGTTGCCTCTGAGCTCCGTTGCTGGCAAAGAACTGAAACTGACATACACTCCTGTGGGGAAACACAGGGGCTTTGCTAGGATTTCTCTAGGCAGTCTGTTTTCCCTGGGCCTCACTGTAGCAACACTATCTTGCCAGGGCAACACTGCATGGGATTTCCTCTGCCAGGAGAGAGCTGCTGCTTTGTAGATTGTGCTGGGAAACTTGCTTTGGCGAGTGCCAACTGACCGCATTCAGGCAGAAAGAAAAGAGAATCGCAAGAGGCCTTTTCTCGCCGGCTGCTCTGCCAAGCCCTTCCAGCTAAAACTATGCCGTTGCTCCTCTGGAAGGATCCCTGCACCGCGACGTAGTTTTTCAGAAGAAGCCTTGCGTTTGCAAGAGCAAAGAGGAGGAATTCGTTGCAGGAAAGAGGAAGGAAGAAAGTTTCTCTCCCTCTGCCCTGCTTTGCTCAGAGGACTGGATGAAGTTAGGAAGTTCTCCCTTTCACTGAGAAACGTGCAGGCTGCTGTTGCCTGGGCGCTCTCTTCTTTGCAAAAGAGTCTGCTGTTCCACGCTTTGAACCGTGGAAAGGCGCCGGGCTCTGCTAAGATTTCCCCGGCGCTTCGTTTGCCCTGGGCCAAAGCGAGCCTTCCACAATAGCTGAACGCTAACACTGCATACTCGTTCCACTTCCAGAACAGGGCTACCGCGAGGCAGTTCTGCGGGGGAAAACGGCCCCTTCGCGAAGGGCAGATCTGCCGAGTCTCACTGCGGGAAAGCGAAAGCAAAGGACGCTTTTCTCCCTCTAACCGCTTTCGTCAGAGGAACGGGGGAAGTCACAGTGTTCTTTCTCTCACTGAGATACACACAATCTGACGTTGCCTCTGAGCTCCGTTGCTGCAAAGAACTGAAACTGACATACATTCCTGTGGGGAAACACAGGGCTTTGCTAGGATTTCTCCAGGCAGTCTGTTTTCCCTGGGCCTCACTGTAGCAACACTATCTCGCCAGGGCAACACTGCACGGGATTTCCTCTGCCAGGAGAGAGCTGCTGCTTTGTAGATTGTGCTGGGAAACCTTGCTTTGGCGAGTGCCAATTGACCGCATTCAGGCAGAAAGAAAAGAGAATCGCAAGAGGCCTTTTCTCGCCGGCTGCTCTGCCAAGCCCTTCCAGCTAAAACTATGCCGTTGCTCCTCTGGAAGGATCCCCGCACTGCGACGTAGTTTTTCAGAAGAAGCCTTGCGTTTGCAAGAGCCAAGGAGGAATTCGTTGGCAGGAAAGAGGAAGGAAAGAAAGTTTCTCTCCCTCTGCCTGCTTTGCTCAGAGGACTGGATGAAGTTAGGAAGTTCTCCCTTTCACTGAGAAACTTGCAGGCTGCTGTTGCCTGGGCGCTCTCTTCTTTGCAAAAGAGTCTGCTGTTCCACGCTTTGAACCGTGGAAAGGCGCCGGGCTCTGCTAAGATTTCCCCCGGCGCTTCGTTTGCCCTGGGCCAAAGCGAGCCTTCACAATAGCTGAACGCTAACACTGCATACTCGTTCCACTTCCAGAACAGGGCTACCGCGAGGCAGTTCTCCGGGGAAAACGGCCCTTCGCGAAGGGCAGATCTGCCGAGCTCACTGCGGGAAAGCGAAGCAAAGGACGCTTTTCTCCCTCTAACCGCTTTCGTCAGAGGAACGGGGGAAGTCACAGTGTTCTTTCTCTCACTGAGATACACACAATCTGACGTTGCCTCTGAGCCCGGCTACGTTGCTGGGCAAAGAACTGAAACTGACATACACTTCTGTGGGGAAACACAGGGCTTTGCTAGGATTTCTCCAGGCAGTCTGTTTTCCCTGGGCCTCACTGTAGCAACACTATCTCGCCAGGGCAACACTGCACGGGATTTCCTCTGCCAGGAGAGAGCTGCTGCTTTGTAGGTTGTGCTGGGAAACCTTGCTTCGGCGAGTGCCAATTGACCGCATTCAGGCAGAAAGAAAAGAGAATCGCAAGAGGCCTTTTCTCGCCGGCTGCTCTGCAAGCCCTTCCAGCTAAAACTATGCCGTTGCTCTCTGGAAGGATCCCTGCACCGCGACGTAGTTTTTCAGAAGAAGCCTTACGTTTGCAAGAGCAAAGGAGGAATTCGTTGCAGGAAAGAGGAAGGAAAGAAAGTTTCTCTCCCTCTGCCTGCTTTGCACAGAGGACTGGACCAAGTTAGGAAGTTCTCCCTTTCACTGAGAAACGTGCAGGCTGCTGTTGCCTGGGCGCTCTCTTCTTTGCAAAAGAGTCTGCTGTTCCACGCTTTGAACCGTGGAAAGGCGCCGGGCCTCTGCTAAGATTTCCCCCGGCGCTTCGTTTGCCCTGGGCCAAAGCGAGCCTTCACAATAGCTGAACGCTAACACTGCATACTCGTTCCACTTCCAGAACAGGGCTACCGCGAGGCAGTTCTCCGGGGGAAAACGGCCCTTCGCGAAGGGCAGATCTGCCGAGCTCACTGCGGGAAAGCCGAAAGCAAAAGGACGCTTTTCTCCCTCTAACCGCTTTCGTCAGAGGAACGGGGGAAGTCACAGTGTTCTTTCTCTCACTGAGATACACACAATCTGACGTTGCCTCTGCCGCTCCGTTGCTGGCAAAGAACTGAAACTGACATAACATTCCTGTGGGGGAAACACAGGGCTTTGCTAGGATTTCTCTAGCAGTCTGTTTTCCCTAGGCCTCGCTGTAGCAACACTATCTCGCCAGGGCAACACTGCATGGGATTTCCTCTGCCAGGAGAGAGCTGCTGCTTTGTAGGTTGTGCTGGGAAACCTTGCTTTGGCAAGTGCCAATTGACCGCATTCAGGCAGAAAGAAAAGAGAATCGCAAGAGGCCTTTTCTCGCCGGCTGCTCTGCAAGCCCTTCAGCCTAAAACTATGCCGTTGCTCCTCTGGAAGGATCCCTGCACCGCGACGTAGTTTTTCAGAAGAAGCCTTGCGTTTGCAAGAGCAAAGGAGGAATTCGTTGCAGGAAAGAGGAAGGAAAGAAAGTTTCTCTCCCTCTGCCTGCTTTGCACAGAGGACTGGACGAAGTTAGGAAGTTCTCCCTTTCACTGAGAAACGTGCAGGCTGCTGTAGGCCTGGGCGCTCCCTTCTTTGCAAAAGAGTCTGCAGTTCCAGGCTTTGAACCGTGAAAGGCGCCGGGCTCTGCTAAGATTTCCCCCGGCGCTTCGTTTGCCCTGGGCAAAGCGAGCCCTTCACAATAGCTGAACGCTAACACTGCATACTCGTTCCACTTCCAGAACAGGGCTACCGCGAGCAGTTCTCCGGGGGAAAACGGCCCTTCGCGAAGGGGCAGATCTGCCGAGCTCACTGCGGGAAAGCGAAAGCAAAGGACGCTTTTCTCCCTCTAACCGCTTTCGTCAGAGGACGGGGGGAAGTCACAGTGTTCTTTCTCTCACTGAGATACACACAATCTGACGTTGCCTCTGAGCTCCGTTGCTGGCAAAGAACTGAAACTGACATACACTCCTGTGGGGAAACACAGGGCTTTGCTAGGATTTCTCCAGGCAGTCTGTTTTTCCCTGGGCCTCACTGTAGCAACACTATCTTGCCAGGGGCAACACTGCATGGGATTTCCTCTGCCAGGAGAGAGCTGCTGCTTTGTAGATTGTGCTGGGAAACCTTGCTTTGGCGAGTGCCATTGACCGCATTCAGGCAGAAAGAAAAGAGAATCGCAAGAGGCCTTTTCTCGCCGGCTGCTCTGCCAAGCCCTTCCAGCTAAAACTATGCCGTTGCTCCTCTGGAAGGATCCCTGCACCGCGACGTAGTTTTTCAGAAGAAGCCTTGCGTTTGCAAGAGCAAAGGAGGAATTCGTTGCAGGAAAGAGGAAGGAATGAAAGTTTCTCTCCCTCTGCCTGCTTTGCACAGAGGACTGGACGAGTTAGGAAGTTCTCCCTTTCACTGAGAAACGTGCAGGCTGCTGTTGCCTGGGCGCTCTCTTCTTTGCAAAAGAGTCTGCAGTTCCAGGCTTTGAACCGTGAAAGGCGCCGGGCTCTGCTAAGATTTCCCCCGGCGCTTCGTTTGCCCTGGGCCAAAGCGAGGCCTTCACAAATAGCTGAACGCTTACACTGCATACTCGTTCCACTTCCAGAACAGGGCTACCGCGAGGCAGTTCTCCGGGGGGAAAACGGCCCTTCGCGAAGGGCAGATCTGCGAGCTCACTGCGGGAAAGCGAAAGCAAAGGACGCTTTTCTCCCTCTAACCGCTTTCGTCAGAGGAACGGGGGAAGTCACAGTGTTCTTTCTCTCACTGAGATACACACAATCTGACGTTGCCTCTGAGCTCCGTTGCTGGCAAAGAACTGAAACTGACATACACTCCTGTGGGGAAACACAGGGCTTTGCTAGGATTTCTCCAGGCAGTCTGTTTTCCCTGGGCCTCACTGTAGCAACACTATCTTGCCAGGGCAACACTGCATGGGATTTCCTCTGCCAGGAGAGAGCTGCTGCTTTGTAGATTGTGCTGGGAAACCTTGCTTTGGCGAGTGCCAATTGACCGCATTCAGGCAGAAAGAAAAGAGAATCGCAAGAGGCCTTTTCTCGCCGGCTGCTCTGCCAAGCCCTTCCAGCTAAAACTATGCCGTTGCTCCTCTGGAAGGATCCCTGCACCGCGACGTAGTTTTTCAGAAGAAGCCTTACGTTTGCAAGAGCAAAGGAGGAATTCGTTGCAGGAAAGAGGAAGGAAAGAAAGTTTCTCTCCCTCTGCCTGCTTTGCACAGAGGACTGGACCAAGTTAGGAAGTTCTCCCTTTCACTGAGAAACGTGCAGGCTGCTGTTGCCTGGGCGCTCTCTTCTTTGCAAAAGAGTCTGCTGTTCCACGCTTTGAACCGTGGAAGGCGCCGGGCTCTGCATAAGATTTCCCCCGGCGCTTCGTTTGCCCTGGGCCAAAGCGAGCCTTCACAATAGCTGAACGCTAACACTGCATACTCGTTCCACTTCCAGAACAGGGCTACCGCGAGGCAGTTCTCCGGGGGAAAACGGCCCTTCGCGAAGGGCAGATCTGCCGAGCTCACTGCGGGAAAGCGAAAGCAAAGGACGCTTTTCTCCCTCTAACCGCTTTCGTCAGAGGAACGGGGGAAGTCACAGTGTTCTTTCTCTCACTGAGATACACACAATCTGACGTTGCCTCTGCGCTCCGTTGCTGGCAAAGAACTGAAACTGACATACATTCCTGTGGGGAAACACAGGCTTTGCTAGGATTTCTCTAGGCAGTGTGTTTTCCCTAGGCCTCGCTTGTAGCAACACTATCTCGCCAGGGCAACACTGCATGGGATTTCCTCTGCCAGGAGAGAGCTGCTGCTTTGTAGGTGTGCTGGGAAACCTTGCTTTGGCAAGTGCCAATTGACCGCATTCAGGCAGAAAGAAAAGAGAATCGCAAGAGGCCTTTTCTCGCCGGCTGCTCTGCCAAGCCCTTCCAGCTAAAACTATGCCGTTGCTCCTCTGGAAGGATCCCTGCACCGCGACGTAGTTTTTCAGAAGAAGCCTTGCGTTTGCAAGAGCAAAGGAGGAATTCGTTGCAGGAAAGAGGAAGGAAAGAAAGTTTCTCTCCCTCTGCCTGCTTTGCACAGAGGACTGGACGAAGTTAGGAAGTTCTCCCCTTTCACTGAGAAACGTGCAGGCTGCTGTTGCCTGGGCGCTCCCTTCTTTGCAAAAGAGTCTGCAGTTCCAGGCTTTGAACCGTGGAAAGGCGCCGGGCTCTGCTAAGATTTCCCCCGGCGCTTCGTTTGCCCTGGGCCAAAGCGAGCCTTCACAATAGCTGAACGCTAACACTGCATACTCGTTCCACTTCCAGAACAGGGCTACCGCGAGGCAGTTCTCCGGGGAAAACGGCCCTTCGCGAAGGGCAGATCTGCCGAGCTCACTGCGGGAAAGCGAAAGCAAAGGACGCTTTCTCCCTCTAACCGCTTTCGTCAGAGGAAACGGGGGAAGTCACAGTGTTCTTTCTCTCACTGAGATACACACAATCTGACGTTGCTCTGAGCTCCGTTGCTGGCAAAGAACCTGAAACTGACATACACTCCTGTGGGGAAACACAGGGCTTTGCTAGGATTTCTCCAGGCAGTCTGTTTTCCTGGGCCTCACTGTAGCAACACTATCTTGCCAGGGCAACACTGCATGGGATTTCCTCTGCCAGGAGAGAGCTGCTGCTTTGTAGATTGTGCTGGGAAACCTTGCTTTGGCGAGTGCCAATTGACCGCATTCAGGCAGAAAGAAAAGAGAATCGCAAGAGGCCTTTTCTCGCCGGCTGCTCTGCCAAGCCCTTCCAGCTAAAACTATGCCGTTGCTCCTCTGGAAGGATCCTTGCACCGCGACGTAGTTTTTCAGAAGAAGCCTTGCGTTTGCAAGAGCAAAGGAGGAATTCGTTGCAGAAAGAGGAAGGAAAGAAAGTTTCTCTCCCTCTGCCTGCTTTGCACAGAGGACTGGACGAAGTTAGGAAGTTCTCCCTTTCACTGAGAACGTGCAGGCTGCTGTTGCCTGGGCGCTCTCTTCTTTGCAAAAGAGTCTGCAGTTCCAGGCTTTGAACCGTGGAAAGGCGCCGGGCTCTGCTAAGATTTCCCCCGGCGCTTCGTTTGCCCTGGGCCCAAAGCGAGCCTTCACAATAGCTGAACGCTAACACTGCATACTCGTTCCACGTCCAGAACAGGGCTACCGCGAGGCAGTTCTCGGGGGAAAACGGCCCTTCGCGAAGGGCAGATCTGCCGAGCTCACTGCGGGAAGCGAAAGCAAAGGACGCTTTTCTCCCTCTAACCGCTTTCGTCAGAGGAACGGGGGAAGTCACAGTGTTCTTTCTCTCACTGAGATACACACAATCTGACGTTGCCTCTGAGCTCCGTTGCTGGCAAAGAACTGAAACTGACATACACTCCTGTGGGGAAACACAGGGCTTTGCTAGGATTTCTCCAGGCAGTCTGTTTTCCCTGGGCCTCACTGTAGCAACACTATCTTGCCAGGGCAACACTGCATGGGATTTCCTCTTGCCAGGAGAGAGCTGCTGCTTTGTAGATTGTGCTGGGAAACCTTGCTTTGGCGAGTGCCAATTGACCGCATTCAGGCAGAAAGAAAAGAGAATCGCAAGAGGCCTTTTCTCGCCGGCTGCTCTGCCAAGCCCTTCCAGCTAAAACTATGCCGTTGCTCCTCTGGAAGGATCCCTGCACCGCGACGTAGTTTTTCAGAAGAAGCCTTGCGTTTGCAAGAGCAAAGGAGGAATTCGTTGCAGGAAAGAGGAAGGAAAGAAAGTTTCTCTCCCTCTGCCTGCTTTGCACAGAGGACTGGACGAAGTTAGGAAGTTCTCCCTTTCACTGAGAAACGTGCAGGCTGCTGTTGCCTGGGCGCTCTCTTCTTTGCAAAAGAGTCTGCAGTTCCAGGCTTTGAACCGTGGAAAGGCGCCGGGCTCTGCTAAGATTTCCCCCGGCGCTTCGTTTGCCCTGGGCCAAAGCGAGCCTTCACAATAGCTGAACGCTAACACTACATACTCGTTCCACTTCCAGAACAGGGCTACTGCGAGGCAGTTCTCCGGGGGAAAACGGCCCTTCGCGAAAGGGCAGATCTGCCGAGCTCACTGCGGAAAGCGAAAGCAAAGGACGCTTTTCTCCCCTCTAACCGCTTTCGTCAGAGGAACGGGGGGAAGTCACAGTGTTCTTTCTCTCACTGAGATACACACAATCTGACGTTGCCTCTGAGCTCCGTTGCTGGCAAAGAACTGAAACTGACATACACTCCTGTGGGGAAACACAGGGCTTTGCTAGGATTTCTCCAGGCAGTCTGTTTTCCCCTGGGGCCTCACTGTAGCAACACTATCTTGCCAGGGCAACACTGCATGGGATTTCCTCTGCCAGGAGAGAGCTGCTGCTTTGTAGATTGTGCTGGAAACCTTGCTTTGGCGAGTGCCAATTGACCGCATTCAGGCAGAAAGAAAGAGAATCGCAAGAGGCCTTTTCTCGCGGCTGCTCTGCCAAGCCCTTCCAGCTAAAACTATGCCGTTGCTCCTCTGGAAGGATCCCTGCACCGCGACGTAGTTTTTCAGAAGAAGCCTTGCGTTTGCAGAGCAAAGGAGGAATTCGTTGCAGGAAAGAGGAAGGAAAGAAAGTTTCTCTCCCTCTGCCTGCTTTGCACAGAGGACTGGACGAAGTTAGGAAGTTCTCCCTTTCACTGAGAAACGTGCAGGCTGCTGTTGCCTGGGCGCTCTCTTCTTTGCAAAAGAGTCTGCCTGTTCCACGCTTTGAACCGTGGAAAGGCGCCGGGCTCTGCTAAGATTTTCCCCGGCGCTTCGTTTGCCCTGGGCCAAAGCGAGCCTTCACAATAGCTGAACGCTAACACTGCATACTCGTTCCACTTCCAGAACAGGGCTACCGCGAGGCAGTTCTCCGGGGGAAAACGGCCCCTTCGCGAACGGCAGATCTGCCGAGCTCACTGCGGGAAAGCGAAAGCAAAGGACGCTTTTCTCCCTCTAACCGCTTTCGTCAGAGGAACGGGGGAAGTCACAGTGTTCTTTCTCTCACTGAGATACACACAATCTGACGTTGCCTCTGCGCTCCGTTGCTGGCAAAGAACTGAAACTGACATACATTCCTGTGGGGAAACACAGGGCTTTGCTAGGATTTCTCTAGGCAGTCTGTTTTCCCTGGCCTCGCTGTAGCAACACTATCTCGCCAGGGCAACACTGCATGGGATTTCCTCTGCCAGGAGAGAGCTGCTGCTTTGTAGGTTGTGCTGGGAAACCTTGCTTTGGCAAGTGCCAATTGACCGCATTCAGGCAGAAAGAAAAGAGAATCGCAAGAGGCCTTTTCTCGCCGGCTGCTCTGCCAAGCCCTTCCAGCCTAAAACTATGCCGTTGCTCCTCTGGAAGGATCCCTGCACCGCGACGTAGTTTTTCAGAAGAAGCCTTGCGTTTGCAAGAGCAAAGGAGGAATTCGTTGCAGGAAAGAGGAAGGAAAGAAAGTTTCTCTCCCTCTGCCTGCTTTGCACAGAGGACTGGACGAAGTTAGGAAGTTCTCCCTTTCACTGAGAAACGTGCAGGCTGCTGTTGCCTGGGCGCTCCCTTCTTTGCAAAAGAGTCTGCTGTTCCACGCTTTGAACCGTGGAAAGGCGCCGGGCTCTGCTAAGATTTCCCCCGGCGCTTCGTTTGCCCTGGGCCAAAGCGAGCCTTCACAATAGCTGAACGCTAACACTGCATACTCGTTCCACTTCCAGAACAGGGCTACCGCGAGGCAGTTCTCCGGGGGAAAACGGCCCTTCGCGAAGGGCAGATCTGCGAGCTCACTGCGGGAAAGCGAAAGCAAAGGACGCTTTTCTCCCTCTAACCGCTTTCGTCAGAGGAACGGGGGAAGTCACAGTGTTCTTTCTCTCACTGAGATACACACAATCTGACGTTGCCTCTGAGCTCCGTTGCTGGCAAAGACTGAAACTGACATACACTCCTGTGGGGAAACACAGGGCTTTGCTAGGATTTCTCTAGGCAGTCTGTTTTCCCTGGGCCTCACTGTAGCAACACTATCTTGCCAGGGCAACACTGCATGGGATTTCCTCTGCCAGGAGAGAGCTGCTGCTTTGTAGATTGTGCTGGGAAACCTTGCTTTGGCGAGTGCCAATTGACCGCATTCAGGCAGAAAGAAAAGAGAATCGCAAGAGGCCTTTTCTCGCCGGCTGCTCTGCCAAGCCCTTCCAGCTAAAACTATGCCGTTGCTCCTCTGGAAGGATCCCTGCACCGCGACGTAGTTTTTTCAGAAGAAGCCTTGCGTTTGCAAGAGCAAAGGAGGAATTCGTTGCAGGAAAGAGGAAGGAAAGAAAGTTTCTCTCCCTCTGCCTGCTTTGCTCAGAGGACTGGATGAAGTTAGGATGTTCTCCCTTTCACTGAGAAACGTGCAGGGCTGCTGTTGCCTGGGCGCTCTCTTCTTTGCAAAAGAGTCTGCTGTTCCACGCTTTGAACCGTGGAAAGGCGCCGGGCTCTGCTAAGATTTCCCCCGGCGCTTCGTTTGCCCTGGGCCAAAGCGAGCCTTCACAATAGCTGAACGCTAACACTGCATACTCGTTCCACTTCCAGAACAGGGCTACCGCGAGGCAGTTCTCCGGGGGAAAACGGCCCTTCGCGAAGGGCAGATCTGCCGAGCTCACTGCGGGAAAGCGAAAGCAAAGGACGCTTTTCTCCCTCTAACCGCTTTCGTCAGAGGAACGGGGGAAGTCACAGTGTTCTTTCTCTCACTGAGATACACACAATCTGACATTGCGTCTGAGCTCCGTTGCTGGCAAAGAACTGAAACTGACATACATTCCTGTGGTGAAACACAGGGCTTTGCTAGGATTTCTCTAGGCAGTCTGTTTTCCCTGGGCCTCACTGTAGCAACACTATCTCGCCAGGGCAACACTGCATGGGATTTCCTCTGCCAGGAGAGAGCTGCTGCTTTGTAGATTGTGCTGGGAAACCTTGCTTTTGCAAGTGCCCATTGACCGCATTCAGGCAGAAAGAAAAGAGAATCGCAAGAGGCCTTTTCTCGCCGGCTGCTCTGCAAGCCCTTCCAGCTAAAACTATGCCGTTGCTCCTCTGGAAGGATCCCTGCACCGCGACGTAGTTTTTCAGAAGAAGCCTTGCGTTTGCAAGAGCAAAGGAGGAATTCGTTTGCAGGAAAGAGGAAGGAAAGAAAGTTTCTCTCCCTCTGCCTGCTTGCTCAGAGGACTGGATGAAGTTAGGAAGTTCTCCCTTTCACTGAGAAACGTGCAGGCTGTCTGTTGCCTGGGCGCTCTCTTCTTTGCAAAAGAGTCTGCTGTTCCACGCTTTGAACCGTGGAAAGGCGCCGGGCTCTGCTAAGATTTTCCCCGGCGCTTCGTTTGCCCTGGGCCAAAGCGAGCCTTCACAATAGCTGAACGCTAACACTGCATACTCGTTCCACTTCCAGAACAGGGCTACCGCGAGGCAGTTCTCCGGGGGAAAACGGCCCTTCGCGAAGGGCAGATCTGCCGAGCTCACTGCGGGAAAGCGAAAGCAAAGGACGCTTTTCTCCCTCTAACCGCTTTCGTCAGAGGAACGGGGGAAGTCACAGTGTTCTTTCTCTCACTGAGATACACACAATCTGACGTTGCCTCTGAGCTCCGTTGCTGGCAAAGAACTGAAACTGACATACACTCCTGTGGGGAAACACAGGGCTTTGCTAGGATTTCTCCAGGCAGTCTATTTTCCCTGGGCCTCACTGTAGCAACACTATCTCGCCAGGGCAACACTGCATGGGATTTCCTCTGCCAGGAGAGAGCTGCTGCTTTGTAGATTGTGCTGGGAAACCTTGCTTTGGCGAGTGCCAATTGACCGCATTCAGGCAGAAAGAAAAGAGAATCGCAAGAGGCCTTTTCTCGCCGGCTGCTCTGCCAAGCCCTTCCAGCTAAAACTATGCCGTTGCTCCTCTGGAAGGATCCCTGCACCGCGACGTAGTTTTTCAGAAGAAGCCTTGCGTTTGCAAGAGCAAAGGAGGAATTCGTTGCAGGAAAGAGGAAGGAAAGAAAGTTTCTCTCCCTCTGCCTGCTTTGCACAGAGGACTGGACCAAGTTAGGAAGTTCTCCCTTTCACTGAGAAACGTGCAGGCTGCTGTTGCCTGGGCGCTCTCTTCTTTGCAAAAGAGTCTGCTGTTCCACGCTTTGAACCGTGGAAAGGCGCCGGGCTCTGCTAAGATTTCCCCCGGCGCTTCGTTTGCCCTGGGCCAAAGCGAGCCTTCACAATAGCTGAACGCTAACACTGCATACTCGTTCCACTTCCAGAACAGGGCTACCGCGAGGCAGTTCTCCGGGGGAAAACGGCCCTTCGCGAAGGGCAGATCTGCCGAGCTCACTGCGGGAAAGCGAAAGCAAAGGACGCTTTTCTCCCTCTAACCGCTTTCGTCAGAGGAACGGGGGAAGTCACAGTGTTCTTTCTCTCACTGAGATACACACAATCTGACGTTGCCTCTGAGCTCCGTTGCTGGCAAAGAACTGAAACTGACATACACTCCTGTGGGGAAACACAGGGCTTTGCTAGGATTTCTCTAGGCAGTCTGTTTTCCCTGGGCCTCACTGTAGCAACACTATCTTGCCAGGGCAACACTGCATGGGATTTCCTCTGCCAGGAGAGAGCTGCTGCTTTGTAGATTGTGCTGGGAAACCTTGCTTTGGCGAGTGCCAACTGACCGCATTCAGGCAGAAAGAAAAGAGAATCGCAAGAGGCCTTTTCTCGCCGGCTGCTCTCCCAAGCCCTTCCAGCTAAAACTATGCCGTTGCTCCTCTGGAAGGATCCCTGCACCGCGACGTAGTTTTTCAGAAGAAGCCTTGCGTTTGCAAGAGCAAAGGAGGAATTCGTTGCAGGAAAGAGGAAGGAAAGAAAGTTTCTCTCCCTCTGCCTGCTTTGCTCAGAGGACTGGATGAAGTTAGGAAGTTCTCCCTTTCACTGAGAAACGTGCAGGCTGCTGTTGCCTGGGCGCTCTCTTCTTTGCAAAAGAGTCTGCTGTTCCACGCTTTGAACCGTGGAAAGGCGCCGGGCTCTGCTAAGATTTCCCCCGGCGCTTCGTTTGCCCTGGGCCAAAGCGAGCCTTCACAATAGCTGAACGCTAACACTGCATACTCGTTCCACTTCCAGAACAGGGCTACCGCGAGGCAGTTCTCCGGGGGAAAACGGCCCTTCGCGAAGGGCAGATCTGCCGAGCTCACTGCGGGAAAGCGAAAGCAAAGGACGCTTTTCTCCCTCTAACCGCTTTAGTCAGAGGAACGGGGGAAGTCACAGTGTTCTTTCTCTCACTGAGATACACACAATCTGACGTTGCCTCTGAGCTCCGTTGCTGGCAAAGAACTGAAACTGACATACACTCCTGTGGGGAAACACAGGGCTTTGCTAGGATTTCTCCAGGCAGTCTGTTTTCCCTGGGCCTCACTGTAGCAACACTATCTCGCCAGGGCAACACTGCACGGGATTTCCTCTGCCAGGAGAGAGCTGCTGCTTTGTAGTTTGTGCTGGGAAACCTTGCTTCGGCGAGTGCCAATTGACCGCATTCAGGCAGAAAGAAAAGAGAATCGCAAGAGGCCTTTTCTCGCCGGCTGCTCTGCCAAGCCCTTCCAGCTAAAACTATGCCGTTGCTCCTCTGGAAGGATCCCTGCACCGCGACGTAGTTTTTCAGAAGAAGCCTTGCGTTTGCAAGAGCAAAGGAGGAATTCGTTGCAGGAAAGAGGAAGGAAAGAAAGTTTCTCTCCCTCTGCCTGCTTTGCACAGAGGACTGGACGAAGTTAGGAAGTTCTCCCTTTCACTGAGAAACGTGCAGGCTGCTGTTGCCTGGGCGCTCTCTTCTTTGCAAAAGAGTCTGCAGTTCCAGGCTTTGAACCGTGGAAAGGCGCCGGGCTCTGCTAAGATTTCCCCCGGCGCTTCGTTTGCCCTGGGCCAAAGCGAGCCTTCACAATAGCTGAACGCTAACACTGCATACTCGTTCCACTTCCAGAACAGGGCTACCGCGAGGCAGTTCTCCGGGGGAAAACGGCCCTTCGCGAACGGCAGATCTGCCGAGCTCACTGCGGGAAAGCGAAAGCAAAGGACGCTTTTCTCCCTCTAACCGCTTTCGTCAGAGGAACGGGGGAAGTCACAGTGTTCTTTCTCTCACTGAGATACACACAATCTGACGTTGCCTCTGCGCTCCGTTGCTGGCAAAGAACTGAAACTGACATACATTCCTGTGGGGAAACACAGGGCTTTGCTAGGATTTCTCTAGGCAGTGTGTTTTCCCTAGGCCTCGCTGTAGCAACACTATCTCGCCAGGGCAACACTGCATGGGATTTCCTCTGCCAGGAGAGAGCTGCTGCTTTGTAGGTTGTGCTGGGAAACCTTGCTTTGGCAAGTGCCAATTGACCGCATTCAGGCAGAAAGAAAAGAGAATCGCAAGAGGCCTTTTCTCGCCGGCTGCTCTGCCAAGCCCTTCCAGCTAAAACTATGCCGTTGCTCCTCTGGAAGGATCCCTGCACCGCGACGTAGTTTTTCAGAAGAAGCCTTGCGTTTGCAAGAGCAAAGGAGGAATTCGTTGCAGGAAAGAGGAAGGAAAGAAAGTTTCTCTCCCTCTGCCTGCTTTGCACAGAGGACTGGACGAAGTTAGGAAGTTCTCCCTTTCACTGAGAAACGTGCAGGCTGCTGTTGCCTGGGCGCTCTCTTCTTTGCAAAAGAGTCTGCAGTTCCAGGCTTTGAACCGTGGAAAGGCGCCGGGCTCTGCTAAGATTTCCCCCGGCGCTTCGTTTGCCCTGGGCCAAAGCGAGCCTTCACAATAGCTGAACGCTAACACTGCATACTCGTTCCACTTCCAGAACAGGGCTACCGCGAGGCAGTTCTCCGGGGGAAAACGGCCCTTCGCGAAGGGCAGATCTGCCGAGCTCACTGCGGGAAAGCGAAAGCAAAGGACGCTTTTCTCCCTCTAACCGCTTTCGTCAGAGGAACGGGGGAAGTCACAGTGTTCTTTCTCTCACTGAGATACACACAATCTGACGTTGCCTCTGAGCTCCGTTGCTGGCAAAGAACTGAAACTGACATACACTCCTGTGGGGAAACACAGGGCTTTGCTAGGATTTCTCCAGGCAGTCTGTTTTCCCTGGGCCTCACTGTAGCAACACTATCTTGCCAGGGCAACACTGCATGGGATTTCCTCTGCCAGGAGAGAGCTGCTGCTTTGTAGATTGTGCTGGGAAACCTTGCTTTGGCGAGTGCCAATTGACCGCATTCAGGCAGAAAGAAAAGAGAATCGCAAGAGGCCTTTTCTCGCCGGCTGCTCTGCCAAGCCCTTCCAGCTAAAACTATGCCGTTGCTCCTCTGGAAGGATCCCTGCACCGCGACGTAGTTTTTCAGAAGAAGCCTTGCGTTTGCAAGAGCAAAGGAGGAATTCGTTGCAGGAAAGAGGAAGGAAAGAAAGTTTCTCTCCCTCTGCCTGCTTTGCACAGAGGACTGGACGAAGTTAGGAAGTTCTCCCTTTCACTGAGAAACGTGCAGGCTGCTGTTGCCTGGGCGCTCTCTTCTTTGCAAAAGAGTCTGCAGTTCCAGGCTTTGAACCGTGGAAAGGCGCCGGGCTCTGCTAAGATTTCCCCCGGCGCTTCGTTTGCCCTGGGCCAAAGCGAGCCTTCACAATAGCTGAACGCTAACACTGCATACTCGTTCCACTTCCAGAACAGGGCTACCGCGAGGCAGTTCTCCGGGGGAAAACGGCCCTTCGCGAAGGGCAGATCTGCCGAGCTCACTGCGGGAAAGCGAAAGCAAAGGACGCTTTTCTCCCTCTAACCGCTTTCGTCAGAGGAACGGGGGAAGTCACAGTGTTCTTTCTCTCACTGAGATACACACAATCTGACGTTGCCTCTGAGCTCCGTTGCTGGCAAAGAACTGAAACTGACATACACTCCTGTGGGGAAACACAGGGCTTTGCTAGGATTTCTCCAGGCAGTCTGTTTTCCCTGGGCCTCACTGTAGCAACACTATCTTGCCAGGGCAACACTGCATGGGATTTCCTCTGCCAGGAGAGAGCTGCTGCTTTGTAGATTGTGCTGGGAAACCTTGCTTTGGCGAGTGCCAATTGACCGCATTCAGGCAGAAAGAAAAGAGAATCGCAAGAGGCCTTTTCTCGCCGGCTGCTCTGCCAAGCCCTTCCAGCTAAAACTATGCCGTTGCTCCTCTGGAAGGATCCCTGCACCGCGACGTAGTTTTTCAGAAGAAGCCTTGCGTTTGCAAGAGCAAAGGAGGAATTCGTTGCAGGAAAGAGGAAGGAAAGAAAGTTTCTCTCCCTCTGCCTGCTTTGCACAGAGGACTGGACGAAGTTAGGAAGTTCTCCCTTTCACTGAGAAACGTGCAGGCTGCTGTTGCCTGGGCGCTCTCTTCTTTGCAAAAGAGTCTGCAGTTCCAGGCTTTGAACCGTGGAAAGGCGCCGGGCTCTGCTAAGATTTCCCCCGGCGCTTCGTTTGCCCTGGGCCAAAGCGAGCCTTCACAATAGCTGAACGCTAACACTGCATACTCGTTCCACTTCCAGAACAGGGCTACTGCGAGGCAGTTCTCCGGGGGAAAACGGCCCTTCGCGAAGGGCAGATCTGCCGAGCTCACTGCGGGAAAGCGAAAGCAAAGGACGCTTTTCTCCCTCTAACCGCTTTCGTCAGAGGAACGGGGGAAGTCACAGTGTTCTTTCTCTCACTGAGATACACACAATCTGACGTTGCCTCTGAGCTCCGTTGCTGGCAAAGAACTGAAACTGACATACACTCCTGTGGGGAAACACAGGGCTTTGCTAGGATTTCTCCAGGCAGTCTGTTTTCCCTGGGCCTCACTGTAGCAACACTATCTTGCCAGGGCAACACTGCATGGGATTTCTTCTGCCAGGAGAGAGCTGCTGCTTTGTAGATTGTGCTGGGAAACCTTGCTTTGGCGAGTGCCAATTGACCGCATTCAGGCAGAAAGAAAAGAGAATCGCAAGAGGCCTTTTCTCGCCGGCTGCTCTGCCAAGCCCTTCCAGCTAAAACTATGCCGTTGCTCCTCTGGAAGGATCCCTACACCGCGACGTAGTTTTTCAGAAGAAGCCTTGCGTTTGCAAGAGCAAAGGAGGAATTCGTTGCAGGAAAGAGGAAGGAAAGAAAGTTTCTCTCCCTCTGCCTGCTTTGCACAGAGGACTGGACGAAGTTAGGAAGTTCTCCCTTTCACTGAGAAACGTGCAGGCTGCTGTTGCCTGGGCGCTCTCTTCTTTGCAAAAGAGTCTGCTGTTCCACGCTTTGAACCGTGGAAAGGCGCCGGGCTCTGCTAAGATTTCCCCCGGCGCTTCGTTTGCCCTGGGCCAAAGCGAGCCTTCACAATAGCTGAACGCTAACACTGCATACTCGTTCCACTTCCAGAACAGGGCTACCGCGAGGCAGTTCTCCGGGGGAAAACGGCCCTTCGCGAAAGGCAGATCTGCCGAGCTCACTGCGGGAAAGCGAAAGCAAAGGACGCTTTTCTCCCTCTAACCGCTTTCGTCAGAGGAACGGGGGAAGTCACAGTGTTCTTTCTCTCACTGAGATACACACAATCTGACGTTGCCTCTGCGCTCCGTTGCTGGCAAAGAACTGAAACTGACATACATTCCTGTGGGGAAACACAGGGCTTTGCTAGGATTTCTCTAGGCAGTCTGTTTTCCCTGGGCCTCACTGTAGCAACACTATCTCGCCAGGGCAACACTGCATGGGATTTCCTCTGCCAGGAGAGAGCTGCTGCTTTGTAGGTTGTGCTGGGAAACCTTGCTTTGGCAAGTGCCAATTGACCGCATTCAGGCAGAAAGAAAAGAGAATCGCAAGAGGCCTTTTCTCGCCGGCTGCTCTGCCAAGCCCTTCCAGCTAAAACTATGCCGTTGCTCCTCTGGAAGGATCCCTGCACCGCGACGTAGTTTTTCAGAAGAAGCCTTGCGTTTGCAAGAGCAAAGGAGGAATTCGTTGCAGGAAAGAGGAAGGAAAGAAAGTTTCTCTCCCTCTGCCTGCTTTGCACAGAGGACTGGACGAAGTTAGGAAGTTCTCCCTTTCACTGAGAAACGTGCAGGCTGCTGTTGCCTGGGCGCTCCCTTCTTTGCAAAAGAGTCTGCTGTTCCACGCTTTGAACCGTGGAAAGGCGCCGGGCTCTGCTAAGATTTCCCCCGGCGCTTCGTTTGCCCTGGGCCAAAGCGAGCCTTCACAATAGCTGAACGCTAACACTGCATACTCGTTCCACTTCCAGAACAGGGCTACCGCGAGGCAGTTCTCCGGGGGAAAACGGCCCTTCGCGAAGGGCAGATCTGCCGAGCTCACTGCGGGAAAGCGAAAGCAAAGGACGCTTTTCTCCCTCTAACCGCTTTCGTCAGAGGAACGGGGGAAGTCACAGTGTTCTTTCTCTCACTGAGATACACACAATCTGACGTTGCCTCTGAGCTCCGTTGCTGGCAAAGAACTGAAACTGACATACACTCCTGTGGGGAAACACAGGGCTTTGCTAGGATTTCTCTAGGCAGTCTGTTTTCCCTGGGCCTCACTGTAGCAACACTATCTTGCCAGGGCAACACTGCATGGGATTTCCTCTGCCAGGAGAGAGCTGCTGCTTTGTAGATTGTGCTGGGAAACCTTGCTTTGGCGAGTGCCAACTGACCGCATTCAGGCAGAAAGAAAAGAGAATCGCAAGAGGCCTTTTCTCGCCGGCTGCTCTCCCAAGCCCTTCCAGCTAAAACTATGCCGTTGCTCCTCTGGAAGGATCCCTGCACCGCGACGTAGTTTTTCAGAAGAAGCCTTGCGTTTGCAAGAGCAAAGGAGGAATTCGTTGCAGGAAAGAGGAAGGAAAGAAAGTTTCTCTCCCTCTGCCTGCTTTGCTCAGAGGACTGGATGAAGTTAGGAAGTTCTCCCTTTCACTGAGAAACGTGCAGGCTGCTGTTGCCTGGGCGCTCTCTTCTTTGCAAAAGAGTCTGCTGTTCCACGCTTTGAACCGTGGAAAGGCGCCGGGCTCTGCTAAGATTTCCCCCGGCGCTTCGTTTGCCCTGGGCCAAAGCGAGCCTTCACAATAGCTGAACGCTAACACTGCATACTCGTTCCACTTCCAGAACAGGGCTACCGCGAGGCAGTTCTCCGGGGGAAAACGGCCCTTCGCGAAGGGCAGATCTGCCGAGCTCACTGCGGGAAAGCGAAAGCAAAGGACGCTTTTCTCCCTCTAACCGCTTTAGTCAGAGGAACGGGGGAAGTCACAGTGTTCTTTCTCTCACTGAGATACACACAATCTGACGTTGCCTCTGAGCTCCGTTGCTGGCAAAGAACTGAAACTGACATACACTCCTGTGGGGAAACACAGGGCTTTGCTAGGATTTCTCCAGGCAGTCTGTTTTCCCTGGGCCTCACTGTAGCAACACTATCTCGCCAGGGCAACACTGCACGGGATTTCCTCTGCCAGGAGAGAGCTGCTGCTTTGTAGTTTGTGCTGGGAAACCTTGCTTCGGCGAGTGCCAATTGACCGCATTCAGGCAGAAAGAAAAGAGAATCGCAAGAGGCCTTTTCTCGCCGGCTGCTCTGCCAAGCCCTTCCAGCTAAAACTATGCCGTTGCTCCTCTGGAAGGATCCCTGCACCGCGACGTAGTTTTTCAGAAGAAGCCTTGCGTTTGCAAGAGCAAAGGAGGAATTCGTTGCAGGAAAGAGGAAGGAAAGAAAGTTTCTCTCCCTCTGCCTGCTTTGCACAGAGGACTGGACGAAGTTAGGAAGTTCTCCCTTTCACTGAGAAACGTGCAGGCTGCTGTTGCCTGGGCGCTCTCTTCTTTGCAAAAGAGTCTGCAGTTCCAGGCTTTGAACCGTGGAAAGGCGCCGGGCTCTGCTAAGATTTCCCCCGGCGCTTCGTTTGCCCTGGGCCAAAGCGAGCCTTCACAATAGCTGAACGCTAACACTGCATACTCGTTCCACTTCCAGAACAGGGCTACCGCGAGGCAGTTCTCCGGGGGAAAACGGCCCTTCGCGAAGGGCAGATCTGCCGAGCTCACTGCGGGAAAGCGAAAGCAAAGGACGCTTTTCTCCCTCTAACCGCTTTCGTCAGAGGAACGGGGGAAGTCACAGTGTTCTTTCTCTCACTGAGATACACACAATCTGACGTTGCCTCTGAGCTCCGTTGCTGGCAAAGAACTGAAACTGACATACACTCCTGTGGGGAAACACAGGGCTTTGCTAGGATTTCTCCAGGCAGTCTGTTTTCCCTGGGCCTCACTGTAGCAACACTATCTTGCCAGGGCAACACTGCATGGGATTTCCTCTGCCAGGAGAGAGCTGCTGCTTTGTAGATTGTGCTGGGAAACCTTGCTTTGGCGAGTGCCAATTGACCGCATTCAGGCAGAAAGAAAAGAGAATCGCAAGAGGCCTTTTCTCGCCGGCTGCTCTGCCAAGCCCTTCCAGCTAAAACTATGCCGTTGCTCCTCTGGAAGGATCCCTGCACCGCGACGTAGTTTTTCAGAAGAAGCCTTGCGTTTGCAAGAGCAAAGGAGGAATTCGTTGCAGGAAAGAGGAAGGAAAGAAAGTTTCTCTCCCTCTGCCTGCTTTGCACAGAGGACTGGACGAAGTTAGGAAGTTCTCCCTTTCACTGAGAAACGTGCAGGCTGCTGTTGCCTGGGCGCTCCCTTCTTTGCAAAAGAGTCTGCTGTTCCACGCTTTGAACCGTGGAAAGGCGCCGGGCTCTGCTAAGATTTCCCCCGGCGCTTCGTTTGCCCTGGGCCAAAGCGAGCCTTCACAATAGCTGAACGCTAACACTGCATACTCGTTCCACTTCCAGAACAGGGCTACCGCGACGCAGTTCTCCGGGGAAAACGGCCCTTCGCGAAGGGCAGATCTGCCGAGCTCACTGCGGGAAAGCGAAAGCAAAGGACGCTTTTCTCCCTCTAACCGCTTTAGTCAGAGGAACGGGGGAAGTCACAGTGTTCTTTCTCTCACTGAGATACACACAATCTGACGTTGCCTCTGAGCTCCGTTGCTGGCAAAGAACTGAAACTGACATACACTCCTGTGGGGAAACACAGGGCTTTGCTAGGATTTCTCCAGGCAGTCTGTTTTCCCTGGGCCTCACTGTAGCAACACTATCTTGCCAGGGCAACACTGCATGGGATTTCCTCTGCCAGGAGAGAGCTGCTGCTTTGTAGATTGTGCTGGGAAACCTTGCTTTGGCGAGTGCCAATTGACCGCATTCAGGCAGAAAGAAAAGAGAATCGCAAGAGGCCTTTTCTCGCCGGCTGCTCTGCCAAGCCCTTCCAGCTAAAACTATGCCGTTGCTCCTCTGGAAGGATCCCTGCACCGCGACGTAGTTTTTCAGAAGAAGCCTTGCGTTTGCAAGAGCAAAGGAGGAATTCGTTGCAGGAAAGAGGAAGGAAAGAAAGTTTCTCTCCCTCTGCCTGCTTTGCACAGAGGACTGGACGAAGTTAGGAAGTTCTCCCTTTCACTGAGAAACGTGCAGGCTGCTGTTGCCTGGGCGCTCTCTTCTTTGCAAAAGAGTCTGCAGTTCCAGGCTTTGAACCGTGGAAAGGCGCCGGGCTCTGCTAAGATTTCCCCCGGCGCTTCGTTTGCCCTGGGCCAAAGCGAGCCTTCACAATAGCTGAACGCTAACACTGCATACTCGTTCCACTTCCAGAACAGGGCTACCGCGAGGCAGTTCTCCGGGGGAAAACGGCCCTTCGCGAAGGGCAGATCTGCCGAGCTCACTGCGGGAAAGCGAAAGCAAAGGACGCTTTTCTCCCTCTAACCGCTTTCGTCAGAGGAACGGGGGAAGTCACAGTGTTCTTTCTCTCACTGAGATACACACAATCTGACGTTGCCTCTGAGCTCCGTTGCTGGCAAAGAACTGAAACTGACATACACTCCTGTGGGGAAACACAGGGCTTTGCTAGGATTTCTCCAGGCAGTCTGTTTTCCCTGGGCCTCACTGTAGCAACACTATCTTGCCAGGGCAACACTGCATGGGATTTCCTCTGCCAGGAGAGAGCTGCTGCTTTGTAGATTGTGCTGGGAAACCTTGCTTTGGCGAGTGCCAATTGACCGCATTCAGGCAGAAAGAAAAGAGAATCGCAAGAGGCCTTTTCTCGCCGGCTGCTCTGCCAAGCCCTTCCAGCTAAAACTATGCCGTTGCTCCTCTGGAAGGATCCCTGCACCGCGACGTAGTTTTTCAGAAGAAGCCTTGCGTTTGCAAGAGCAAAGGAGGAATTCGTTGCAGGAAAGAGGAAGGAAAGAAAGTTTCTCTCCCTCTGCCTGCTTTGCACAGAGGACTGGACGAAGTTAGGAAGTTCTCCCTTTCACTGAGAAACGTGCAGGCTGCTGTTGCCTGGGCGCTCTCTTCTTTGCAAAAGAGTCTGCAGTTCCAGGCTTTGAACCGTGGAAAGGCGCCGGGCTCTGCTAAGATTTCCCCCGGCGCTTCGTTTGCCCTGGGCCAAAGCGAGCCTTCACAATAGCTGAACGCTAACACTGCATACTCGTTCCACTTCCAGAACAGGGCTACTGCGAGGCAGTTCTCCGGGGGAAAACGGCCCTTCGCGAAGGGCAGATCTGCCGAGCTCACTGCGGGAAAGCGAAAGCAAAGGACGCTTTTCTCCCTCTAACCGCTTTCGTCAGAGGAACGGGGGAAGTCACAGTGTTCTTTCTCTCACTGAGATACACACAATCTGACGTTGCCTCTGAGCTCCGTTGCTGGCAAAGAACTGAAACTGACATACACTCCTGTGGGGAAACACAGGGCTTTGCTAGGATTTCTCCAGGCAGTCTGTTTTCCCTGGGCCTCACTGTAGCAACACTATCTTGCCAGGGCAACACTGCATGGGATTTCTTCTGCCAGGAGAGAGCTGCTGCTTTGTAGATTGTGCTGGGAAACCTTGCTTTGGCGAGTGCCAATTGACCGCATTCAGGCAGAAAGAAAAGAGAATCGCAAGAGGCCTTTTCTCGCCGGCTGCTCTGCCAAGCCCTTCCAGCTAAAACTATGCCGTTGCTCCTCTGGAAGGATCCCTACACCGCGACGTAGTTTTTCAGAAGAAGCCTTGCGTTTGCAAGAGCAAAGGAGGAATTCGTTGCAGGAAAGAGGAAGGAAAGAAAGTTTCTCTCCCTCTGCCTGCTTTGCACAGAGGACTGGACGAAGTTAGGAAGTTCTCCCTTTCACTGAGAAACGTGCAGGCTGCTGTTGCCTGGGCGCTCTCTTCTTTGCAAAAGAGTCTGCTGTTCCACGCTTTGAACCGTGGAAAGGCGCCGGGCTCTGCTAAGATTTCCCCCGGCGCTTCGTTTGCCCTGGGCCAAAGCGAGCCTTCACAATAGCTGAACGCTAACACTGCATACTCGTTCCACTTCCAGAACAGGGCTACCGCGAGGCAGTTCTCCGGGGGAAAACGGCCCTTCGCGAAAGGCAGATCTGCCGAGCTCACTGCGGGAAAGCGAAAGCAAAGGACGCTTTTCTCCCTCTAACCGCTTTCGTCAGAGGAACGGGGGAAGTCACAGTGTTCTTTCTCTCACTGAGATACACACAATCTGACGTTGCCTCTGCGCTCCGTTGCTGGCAAAGAACTGAAACTGACATACATTCCTGTGGGGAAACACAGGGCTTTGCTAGGATTTCTCTAGGCAGTCTGTTTTCCCTGGGCCTCACTGTAGCAACACTATCTCGCCAGGGCAACACTGCATGGGATTTCCTCTGCCAGGAGAGAGCTGCTGCTTTGTAGGTTGTGCTGGGAAACCTTGCTTTGGCAAGTGCCAATTGACCGCATTCAGGCAGAAAGAAAAGAGAATCGCAAGAGGCCTTTTCTCGCCGGCTGCTCTGCCAAGCCCTTCCAGCTAAAACTATGCCGTTGCTCCTCTGGAAGGATCCCTGCACCGCGACGTAGTTTTTCAGAAGAAGCCTTGCGTTTGCAAGAGCAAAGGAGGAATTCGTTGCAGGAAAGAGGAAGGAAAGAAAGTTTCTCTCCCTCTGCCTGCTTTGCACAGAGGACTGGACGAAGTTAGGAAGTTCTCCCTTTCACTGAGAAACGTGCAGGCTGCTGTTGCCTGGGCGCTCCCTTCTTTGCAAAAGAGTCTGCTGTTCCACGCTTTGAACCGTGGAAAGGCGCCGGGCTCTGCTAAGATTTCCCCCGGCGCTTCGTTTGCCCTGGGCCAAAGCGAGCCTTCACAATAGCTGAACGCTAACACTGCATACTCGTTCCACTTCCAGAACAGGGCTACCGCGAGGCAGTTCTCCGGGGGAAAACGGCCCTTCGCGAACGGCAGATCTGCCGAGCTCACTGCGGGAAAGCGAAAGCAAAGGACGCTTTTCTCCCTCTAACCGCTTTCGTCAGAGGAACGGGGGAAGTCACAGTGTTCTTTCTCTCACTGAGATACACACAATCTGACGTTGCCTCTGCGCTCCGTTGCTGGCAAAGAACTGAAACTGACATACACTCCTGTGGGGAAACACAGGGCTTTGCTAGGATTTCTCCAGGCAGTCTGTTTTCCCTGGGCCTCACTGTAGCAACACTATCTTGCCAGGGCAACACTGCATGGGATTTCCTCTGCCAGGAGAGAGCTGCTGCTTTGTAGATTGTGCTGGGAAACCTTGCTTTGGCGAGTGCCAATTGACCGCATTCAGGCAGAAAGAAAAGAGAATCGCAAGAGGCCTTTTCTCGCCGGCTGCTCTGCCAAGCCCTTCCAGCTAAAACTATGCCGTTGCTCCTCTGGAAGGATCCCTGCACCGCGACGTAGTTTTTCAGAAGAAGCCTTGCGTTTGCAAGAGCAAAGGAGGAATTCGTTGCAGGAAAGAGGAAGGAAAGAAAGTTTCTCTCCCTCTGCCTGCTTTGCTCAGAGGACTGGATGAAGTTAGGAAGTTCTCCCTTTCACTGAGAAACGTGCAGGCTGCTGTTGCCTGGGCGCTCTCTTCTTTGCAAAAGAGTCTGCTGTTCCACGCTTTGAACCGTGGAAAGGCGCCGGGCTCTGCTAAGATTTCCCCCGGCGCTTCGTTTGCCCTGGGCCAAAGCGAGCCTTCACAATAGCTGAACGCTAACACTGCATACTCGTTCCACTTCCAGAACAGGGCTACCGCGAGGCAGTTCTCCGGGGGAAAACGGCCCTTCGCGAAGGGCAGATCTGCCGAGCTCACTGCGGGAAAGCGAAAGCAAAGGACGCTTTTCTCCCTCTAACCGCTTTCGTCAGAGGAACGGGGGAAGTCACAGTGTTCTTTCTCTCACTGAGATACACACAATCTGACGTTGCCTCTGAGCTCCGTTGCTGGCAAAGAACTGAAACTGACATACACTCCTGTGGGGAAACACAGGGCTTTGCTAGGATTTCTCCAGGCAGTCTGTTTTCCCTGGGCCTCACTGTAGCAACACTATCTTGCCAGGGCAACACTGCATGGGATTTCCTCTGCCAGGAGAGAGCTGCTGCTTTGTAGATTGTGCTGGGAAACCTTGCTTTGGCGAGTGCCAATTGACCGCATTCAGGCAGAAAGAAAAGAGAATCGCAAGAGGCCTTTTCTCGCCGGCTGCTCTGCCAAGCCCTTCCAGCTAAAACTATGCCGTTGCTCCTCTGGAAGGATCCCTGCACCGCGACGTAGTTTTTCAGAAGAAGCCTTGCGTTTGCAAGAGCAAAGGAGGAATTCGTTGCAGGAAAGAGGAAGGAAAGAAAGTTTCTCTCCCTCTGCCTGCTTTGCTCAGAGGACTGGATGAAGTTAGGAAGTTCTCCCTTTCACTGAGAAACGTGCAGGCTGCTGTTGCCTGGGCGCTCTCTTCTTTGCAAAAGAGTCTGCTGTTCCACGCTTTGAACCGTGGAAAGGCGCCGGGCTCTGCTAAGATTTCCCCCGGCGCTTCGTTTGCCCTGGGCCAAAGCGAGCCTTCACAATAGCTGAACGCTAACACTGCATACTCGTTCCACTTCCAGAACAGGGCTACCGCGAGGCAGTTCTCCGGGGGAAAACGGCCCTTCGCGAACGGCAGATCTGCCGAGCTCACTGCGGGAAAGCGAAAGCAAAGGACGCTTTTCTCCCTCTAACCGCTTTCGTCAGAGGAACGGGGGAAGTGACAGTGTTCTTTCTCTCACTGAGATACACACAATCTGACGTTGGCTCTGAGCTCCGTTGCTGGCAAAGAGCTGAAACTGACATACACTCCTGTGGGGAAACACAGGGCTTTGCTAGGATTTCTCTAGGCAGTCTGTTTTCCCTGGGCCTCACTGTAGCAACACTATCTTGCCAGGGCAACACTGCATGGGATTTCCTCTGCCAGGAGAGAGCTGCTGCTTTGTAGATTGTGCTGGGAAACCTTGCTTTGGCGAGTGCCAATTGACCGCATTCAGGCAGAAAGAAAAGAGAATCGCAAGAGGCCTTTTCTCGCCGGCTGCTCTGCCAAGCCCTTCCAGCTAAAACTATGCCGTTGCTCCTCTGGAAGGATCCCTGCACCGCGACGTAGTTTTTCAGAAGAAGCCTTGCGTTTGCAAGAGCAAAGGAGGAATTCGTTGCAGGAAAGAGGAAGGAAAGAAAGTTTCTCTCCCTCTGCCTGCTTTGCACAGAGGACTGGACGAAGTTAGGAAGTTCTCCCTTTCACTGAGAAACGTGCAGGCTGCTGTTGCCTGGGCGCTCCCTTCTTTGCAAAAGAGTCTGCTGTTCCACGCTTTGAACCGTGGAAAGGCGCCGGGCTCTGCTAAGATTTCCCCCGGCGCTTCGTTTGCCCTGGGCCAAAGCGAGCCTTCACAATAGCTGAACGCTAACACTGCATACTCGTTCCACTTCCAGAACAGGGCTACCGCGACGCAGTTCTCCGGGGAAAACGGCCCTTCGCGAAGGGCAGATCTGCCGAGCTCACTGCGGGAAAGCGAAAGCAAAGGACGCTTTTCTCCCTCTAACCGCTTTCGTCAGAGGAACGGGGGAAGTCACAGTGTTCTTTCTCTCACTGAGATACACACAATCTGACGTTGCCTCTGAGCTCCGTTGCTGGCAAAGAACTGAAACTGACATACACTCCTGTGGGGAAACACAGGGCTTTGCTAGGATTTCTCCAGGCAGTCTGTTTTCCCTGGGCCTCACTGTAGCAACACTATCTTGCCAGGGCAACACTGCATGGGATTTCCTCTGCCAGGAGAGAGCTGCTGCTTTGTAGATTGTGCTGGGAAACCTTGCTTTGGCGAGTGCCAATTGACCGCATTCAGGCAGAAAGAAAAGAGAATCGCAAGAGGCCTTTTCTCACCGGCTGCTCTGCCAAGCCCTTCCAGCTAAAACTATGCCGTTGCTCCTCTGGAAGGATCCCCGCACCGCGACGTAGTTTTTCAGAAGAAGCCTTGCGTTTGCAAGAGCAAAGGAGGAATTCGTTGCAGGAAAGAGGAAGGAAAGAAAGTTTCTCTCCCTCTGCCTGCTTTGCTCAGAGGACTGGATGAAGTTAGGAAGTTCTCCCTTTCACTGAGAAACGTGCAGGCTGCTGTTGCCTGGGCGCTCTCTTCTTTGCAAAAGAGTCTGCTGTTCCACGCTTTGAACCGTGGAAAGGCGCCGGGCTCTGCTAAGATTTTCCCGGCGCTTCGTTTGCCCTGGGCCAAAGCGAGCCTTCACAATAGCTGAACGCTAACACTGCATACTCGTTCCACTTCCAGAACAGGGCTACCGCGAGGCAGTTCTCCGGGGGAAAACGGCCCTTCGCGAAGGGCAGATCTGCCGAGCTCACTGCGGGAAAGCGAAAGCAAAGGACGCTTTTCTCCCTCTAACCGCTTTCGTCAGAGGAACGGGGGAAGTGACAGTGTTCTTTCTCTCACTGAGATACACACAATCTGACGTTGGCTCTGAGCTCCGTTGCTGGCAAAGAGCTGAAACTGACATACACTCCTGTGGGGAAACACAGGGCTTTGCTAGGATTTCTCTAGGCAGTCTGTTTTCCCTGGGCCTCACTGTAGCAACACTATCTTGCCAGGGCAACACTGCATGGGATTTCCTCTGCCAGGAGAGAGCTGCTGCTTTGTAGATTGTGCTGGGAAACCTTGCTTTGGCGAGTGCCAATTGACCGCATTCAGGCAGAAAGAAAAGAGAATCGCAAGAGGCCTTTTCTCGCCGGCTGCTCTGCCAAGCCCTTCCAGCTAAAACTATGCCGTTGCTCCTCTGGAAGGATCCCTGCACCGCGACGTAGTTTTTCAGAAGAAGCCTTGCGTTTGCAAGAGCAAAGGAGGAATTCGTTGCAGGAAAGAGGAAGGAAAGAAAGTTTCTCTCCCTCTGCCTGCTTTGCTCAGAGGACTGGATGAAGTTAGGAAGTTCTCCCTTTCACTGAGAAACGTGCAGGCTGCTGTTGCCTGGGCGCTCTCTTCTTTGCAAAAGAGTCTGCTGTTCCACGCTTTGAACCGTGGAAAGGCGCCGGGCTCTGCTCAGATTTCCCCCGGCGCTTCGTTTGCCCTGGGCCAAAGCGAGCCTTCACAATAGCTGAACGCTAACACTGCATACTCGTTCCACTTCCAGAACAGGGCTACCGCGAGGCAGTTCTCCGGGGGAAAACGGCCCTTCGCGAAGGGCAGATCTGCCGAGCTCACTGCGGGAAAGCGAAAGCAAAGGACGCTTTTCTCCCTCTAACCGATTTCGTCAGAGGAACGGGGGAAGTCACAGTGTTCTTTCTCTCACTGAGATACACACAATCTGACGTTGCCTCTGAGCTCCGTTGCTGGCAAAGAACTGAAACTGACATACACTCCTGTGGGGAAACACAGGGCTTTGCTAGGATTTCTCTAGGCAGTCTGTTTTCCCTGGTCCTCACTGTAGCAACACTATCTTGCCAGGGCAACACTGCATGGGATTTCCTCTGCCAGGAGAGAGCTGCTGCTTTGTAGATTGTGCTGGGAAACCTTGCTTTGGCGAGTGCCAATTGACCGCATTCAGGCAGAAAGAAAAGAGAATCGCAAGAGGCCTTTTCTCGCCGGCTGCTCTGCCAAGCCCTTCCAGCTAAAACTATGCCGTTGCTCCTCTGGAAGGATCCCTGCACCGCGACGTAGTTTTTCAGAAGAAGCCTTGCGTTTGCAAGAGCAAAGGAGGAATTCGTTGCAGGAAAGAGGAAGGAAAGAAAGTTTCTCTCCCTCTGCCTGCTTTGCTCAGAGGACTGGATGAAGTTAGGAAGTTCTCCCTTTCACTGAGAAACGTGCAGGCTGCTGTTGCCTGGGCGCTCTCTTCTTTGCAAAAGAGTCTGCTGTTCCACGCTTTGAACCGTGGAAAGGCGCCGGGCTCTGCTAAGATTTCCCCCGGCGCTTCGTTTGCCCTGGGCCAAAGCGAGCCTTCACAATAGCTGAACGCTAACACTGCATACTCGTTCCACTTCCAGAACAGGGCTACCGCGAGGCAGTTCTCCGGGGGAAAACGGCCCTTCGCGAACGGCAGATCTGCCGAGCTCACTGCGGGAAAGCGAAAGCAAAGGACGCTTTTCTCCCTCTAACCGCTTTCGTCAGAGGAACGGGGGAAGTGACAGTGTTCTTTCTCTCACTGAGATACACACAATCTGACGTTGGCTCTGAGCTCCGTTGCTGGCAAAGAGCTGAAACTGACATACACTCCTGTGGGGAAACACAGGGCTTTGCTAGGATTTCTCTAGGCAGTCTGTTTTCCCTGGGCCTCACTGTAGCAACACTATCTTGCCAGGGCAACACTGCATGGGATTTCCTCTGCCAGGAGAGAGCTGCTGCTTTGTAGATTGTGCTGGGAAACCTTGCTTTGGCGAGTGCCAATTGACCGCATTCAGGCAGAAAGAAAAGAGAATCGCAAGAGGCCTTTTCTCGCCGGCTGCTCTGCCAAGCCCTTCCAGCTAAAACTATGCCGTTGCTCCTCTGGAAGGATCCCTGCACCGCGACGTAGTTTTTCAGAAGAAGCCTTGCGTTTGCAAGAGCAAAGGAGGAATTCGTTGCAGGAAAGAGGAAGGAAAGAAAGTTTCTCTCCCTCTGCCTGCTTTGCAAAGAGGACTGGACGAAGTTAGGAAGTTCTCCCTTTCACTGAGAAACGTGCAGGCTGCTGTTGCCTGGGCGCTCTCTTCTTTGCAAAAGAGTCTGCAGTTCCAGGCTTTGAACCGTGGAAAGGCGCCGGGCTCTGCTAAGATTTCCCCCGGCGCTTCGTTTGCCCTGGGCCAAAGCGAGCCTTCACAATAGCTGAACGCTAACACTGCATACTCGTTCCACTTCCAGAACAGGGCTACCGCGAGGCAGTTCTCCGGGGGAAAACGGCCCTTCGCGAAGGGCAGATCTGCCGAGCTCACTGCGGGAAAGCGAAAGCAAAGGACGCTTTTCTCCCTCTAACCGCTTTCGTCAGAGGAACGGGGGAAGTCACAGTGTTCTTTCTCTCACTGAGATACACACAATCTGACGTTGCCTCTGCGCTCCGTTGCTGGCAAAGAACTGAAACTGACATACATTCCTGTGGGGAAACACAGGGCTTTGCTAGGATTTCTCTAGGCAGTCTGTTTTCCCTGGGCCTCGCTGTAGCAACACTATCTCGCCAGGGCAACACTGCATGGGATTTCCTCTGCCAGGAGAGAGCTGCTGCTTTGTAGTTTGTGCTGGGAAACCTTGGTTTGGCAAGGGCCAATTGACCGCATTCAGGCAGAAAGAAAAGAGAATCGCAAGAGGCCTTTTCTCCCCGGCTGCTCTGCCAAGCCCTTCCAGCTAAAACTATGCCGTTGCTCCTCTGGAAGGATCCCTGCACCGCGACGTAGTTTTTCAGAAGAAGCCTTGCGTTTGCAAGAGCAAAGGAGGAATTCGTTGCAGGAAAGAGGAAGGAAAGAAAGTTTCTCTCCCTCTGCCTGCTTTGCTCAGAGGACTGGATGAAGTCAGGGAGTTCTCCCTTTCACTGAGAAACGTGCGGGCTGCTGTTGCCTGTGCGCTCTCTTCTTTGCAAAAGAGTCTGCTGTTCCACGCTTTGAACCGTGGAAAGGCGCCGGGCTCTGCTAAGATTTCCCCCGGCGCTTCGTTTGCCCTGGGCCAAAGCGAGCCTTCACAATAGCTGAACGCTAACACTGCATACTCGTTCCACTTCCAGAACAGGGCTACCGCGAGGCAGTTCTCCGGGGAAAAACGGCCCTTCGCGAAGGGCAGATCTGCCGAGCTCACTGCGGGAAAGCGAAAGCAAAGGACGCTTTTCTCCCTCTAACCGCTTTCGTCAGAGGAACGGGGGAAGTCACAGTGTTCTTTCTCTCACTGAGATACACACAATCTGACGTTGCCTCTGAGCTCCGTTGCTGGCAAAGAACTGAAACTGACATACATTCCTGTGGGGAAACACAGGGCTTTGCTAGGATTTCTCTAGGCAGTCTGTTTTCCCTGGGCCTCGCTGTAGCAACACTATCTCGCCAGGGCAACACTGCATGGGATTTCCTCTGCCAGGAGAGAGCTGCTGCTTTGTAGATTGTGCTGGGAAACCTTGCTTTGGCAAGTGCCAATTGACCGCATTCAGGCGGAAAGAAAAGAGAATCGCAGGAGGCCTTTTCTCCCCGGCTGCTCTGCCAAGCCCTTCCAGCTAAAACTATGCCGTTGCTCCTCTGGAAGGATCCCTGCACCGCGACGTAGTTTTTCAGAAGAAGCCTTGCGTTTGCAAGAGCAAAGGAGGAATTCGTTGCAGGAAAGAGGAAGGAAAGAAAGTTTCTCTCCCTCTGCCTGCTTTGCTCAGAGGACTGGATGAAGTTAGGAAGTTCTCCCTTTCACTGAGAAACGTGCAGGCTGCTGTTGCCTGGGCGCTCTGTTCTTTGCAAAAGAGTCTGCTGTTCCACGCTTTGAACCGTGGAAAGGCGCCGGGCTCTGCTCAGATTTCCCCCGGCGCTTCGTTTGCCCTGGGCCAAAGCGAGCCTTCACAATAGCTGAACGCTAACACTGCATACTCGTTCCACTTCCAGAACAGGGCTACCGCGAGGCAGTTCTCCGGGGAAAACGGCCCTTCGCGAAGGGCAGATCTGCCGAGCTCACTGCGGGAAAGCGAAAGCAAAGGACGCTTTTCTCCCTCTAACCGCTTTCGTCAGAGGAACGGGGGAAGTCACAGTGTTCTTTCTCTCACTGAGATACACACAATCTGACATTGCGTCTGAGCTCCGTTGCTGGCAAAGAACTGAAACTGACATACATTCCTGTGGTGAAACACAGGGCTTTGCTAGGATTTCTCCAGGCAGTCTGTTTTCCCTGGGCCTCACTGTAGCAACACTATCTCGCCAGGGCAACACTGCATGGGATTTCCTCTGCCAGGAGAGAGCTGCTGCTTTGTAGATTGTGCTGGGAAACCTTGCTTTTGCAAGTGCCCATTGACCGCATTCAGGCAGAAAGAAAAGAGAATCGCAAGAGGCCTTTTCTCGCGGGCTGCTCTGCCAAGCCCTTCCAGCTAAAACTATGCCGTTGCTCCTCTGGAAGGATCCCTGCACCGCGACGTAGTTTTTCAGAAGAAGCCTTGCGTTTGCAAGAGCAAAGGAGGAATTCGTTGCAGGAAAGAGGAAGGAAAGAAAGTTTCTCTCCCTCTGCCTGCTTTGCTCAGAGGACTGGATGAAGTTAGGAAGTTCTCCCTTTCACTGAGAAACGTGCAGGCTGCTGTTGCCTGTGCGCTCTCTTCTTTGCAAAAGAGTCTGCTGTTCCACGCTTTGAACCGTGGAAAGGCGCCGGGCTCTGCTCAGATTTCCCCCGGCGCTTCGTTTGCCCTGGGCCAAAGCGAGCCTTCACAATAGCTGAACGCTAACACTGCATACTCGTTCCACTTCCAGAACAGGGCTACCGCGAGGCAGTTCTCCGGGGAAAACGGCCCTTCGCGAAGGGCAGATCTGCCGAGCTCACTGCGGGAAAGCGAAAGCAAAGGACGCTTTTCTCCCTCTAACCGCTTTCGTCAGAGGAACGGGGGAAG
>NW_026975553.1:0-39035 GCF_030014295.1 Loxodonta africana
CATAGAGAGATAGTATTCCCCGGCGCTTCGTTTGCCCTGGGCCAAAGCGAGCCTTCACAATAGCTGAACGCTAACACTGCATACTCGTTCCACTTCCAGAACAGGGCTACCGCGAGGCAGTTCTCCGGGGGGAAAACGGCCCTTCGCGAAGGGCAGATCTGCCGAGCTCACTGCGGGAAAGCGAAAGCAAAGGACGCTTTTCTCCCTCTAACCGCTTTCGTCAGAGGAACGGGGGAAGTCACAGTGTTCTTTCTCTCACTGAGATACACACAATCTGACGTTGCCTGTGAGCTCCGTTGCTGGCAAAGAACTGAAACTGACATACATTCCTGTGGGGAAACACAGGGCTTTGCTAGGATTTCTCTAGGCAGTCTGTTTTCCCTGGGCCTCGCTGTAGCAACACTATCTCGCCAGGGCAACACTGCATGGGATTTCCTCTGCAGGAGAGAGCTGCTGCTTTGTAGTTTGTGCTGGGAAACCTTGCTTTGGCAAGTGCCAATTGACCGCATTCAGGCAGAAAGAAAAGAGAATCGCAAGAGGCCTTTTCTCCCCGGCTGCTCTGCCAAGCCCTTCCAGCTAAAACTATGCCGTTGCTCCTCTGGAAGGATCCCTGCACCGCGACGTAGTTTTTCAGAAGAAGCCTTGCGTTTGCAAGAGCAAAGGAGGAATTCGTTGCAGGAAAGAGGAAGGAAAGAAAGTTTCTCTCCCTCTGCCTGCTTTGCTCAGAGGACTGGATGAAGTCAGGGAGTTCTCCCTTTCCCTGAGAAACGTGCGGGCTGCTGTTGCCTGTGCGCTCTCTTCTTTGCAAAAGAGTCTGCTGTTCCACGCTTTGAACCGTGGAAAGGCGCCGGGCTCTGCTAAGATTTCCCCCGGCGCTTCGTTTGCCCTGGGCCAAAGCGAGCCTTCACAATAGCTGAACGCTAACACTGCATACTCGTTCCACTTCCAGAACAGGGCTACCGCGAGGCAGTTCTCCGGGGGAAAACGGCCCTTCGCGAAGGGCAGATCTGCCGAGCTCACTGCGGGAAAGCGAAAGCAAAGGACGCTTTTCTCCCTCTAACCGCTTTCGTCAGAGGAACGGGGGAAGTCACAGTGTTCTTTCTCTCACTGAGATACACACAATCTGACGTTGCCTCTGAGCTCCGTTGCTGGCAAAGAACTGAAACTGACATACATTCCTGTGGGGAAACACAGGGCTTTGCTAGGATTTCTCCAGGCAGTCTGTTTTCCCGGGGCCTTGCTGTAGCAACACTATCTCGCCAGGGCAACACTGCATGGGATTTCCTCTGCCAGGAGAGAGCTGCTGCTTTGTAGTTTGTGCTGGGAAACCTTGCTTTGGCAAGTGCCAATTGACCGCATTCGGGCAGAAAGAAAAGAGAATCGCAGGAGGCCTTTTCTCCCCGGCTGCTCTGCCAAGCCCTTCCAGCTAAAACTATGCCGTTGCTCCTCTGGAAGGATCCCTGCACCGCGACGTAGTTTTTCAGAAGAAGCCTTGCGTTTGCAAGAGCAAAGGAGGAATTCGTTGCAGGAAAGAGGAAGGAAAGAAAGTTTCTCTCCCTCTGCCTGCTTTGCTCAGAGGACTGGATGAAGTCAGGGAGTTCTCCCTTTCCCTGAGAAACGTGCGGGCTGCTGTTGCCTGTGCGCTCTCTTCTTTGCAAAAGAGTCTGCTGTTCCACGCTTTGAACCGTGGAAAGGCGCCGGGCTCTGCTAAGATTTCCCCCGGCGCTTCGTTTGCCCTGGGCCAAAGCGAGCCTTCACAATAGCTGAACGCTAACACTGCATGCTCGTTCCACTTCCAGAACAGGGCTACCGCGAGGCAGTTCTCCGGGGGAAAACGGCCCTTCGCGAAGGGCAGATCTGCCGAGCTCACTGCGGGAAAGCGAAAGCAAAGGACGCTTTTCTCCCTCTAACCGCTTTCGTCAGAGGAACGGGGGAAGTCACAGTGTTCTTTCTCTCACTGAGATACACACAATCTGATGTTGCCTCTGAGCTCCGTTGCTGGCAAAGAACTGAAACTGACATACATTCCTGTGGGGAAACACAGGGCTTTGCTAGGATTTCTCCAGGCAGTCTGTTTTCCCTGGGCCTCGCTGTAGCAACAGTATCTCGCCAGGGCAACACTGCATGGGATTTCCTCTGCCAGGAGAGAGCTGCTGCTTTGTAGTTTGTGCTGGGAAACCTTGCTTTGGCAAGTGCCAATTGACCGCATTCGGGCAGAAAGAAAAGAGAATCGCAGGAGGCCTTTTCTCCCCGGCTGCTCTGCCAAGCCCTTCCAGCTAAAACTATGCCGTTGCTCCTCTGGAAGGATCCCTGCACCGCGACGTAGTTTTTCAGAAGAAGCCTTGCGTTTGCAAGAGCAAAGGAGGAATTCGTTGCAGGAAAGAGGAAGGAAAGAAAGTTTCTCTCCCTCTGCCTGCTTTGCTCAGAGGACTGGATGAAGTCAGGGAGTTCTCCCTTTCCCTGAGAAACGTGCGGGCTGCTGTTGCCTGTGCGCTCTCTTCTTTGCAAAAGAGTCTGCTGTTCCACGCTTTGAACCGTGGAAAGGCGCCGGGCTCTGCTAAGATTTCCCCCGGCGCTTCGTTTGCCCTGGGCCAAAGCGAGCCTTCACAATAGCTGAACGCTAACACTGCATACTCGTTCCACTTCCAGAACAGGGCTACCGCGAGGCAGTTCTCCGGGGGAAAACGGCCCTTCGCGAAGGGCAGATCTGCCGAGCTCACTGCGGGGAAAGCGAAAGCAAAGGACGCTTTTCTCCCTCTAACCGCTTTCGTCAGAGGAACGGGGGAAGTCACAGTGTTCTTTCTCTCACTGAGATACACACAATCTGACGTTGCCTCTGAGCTCCGTTGCTGGCAAAGAACTGAAACTGACATACATTCCTGTGGGGAAACACAGGGCTTTGCTAGGATTTCTCTAGGCAGTCTGTTTTCCCTGGGCCTCGCTGTAGCAACACTATCTCGCCAGGGCAACACTGCATGGGATTTCCTCTGCCAGGAGAGAGCTGCTGCTTTGTAGTTTGTGGTGGGAAACCTTGCTTTGGCAAGTGCCAATTGACCGCATTCAGGCAGAAAGAAAAGAGAATCGCAAGAGGCCTTTTCTCCCCGGCTGCTCTGCCAAGCCCTTCCAGCTAAAACTATGCCGTTGCTCCTCTGGAAGGATCCCTGCACCGCGACGTAGTTTTTCAGAAGAAGCCTTGCGTTTGCAAGAGCAAAGGAGGAATTCGTTGCAGGAAAGAGGAAGGAAAGAAAGTTTCTCTCCCTCTGCCTGCTTTGCTCAGAGGACTGGATGAAGTCAGGGAGTTCTCCCTTTCCCTGAGAAACGTGCGGGCTGCTGTTGCCTGTGCGCTCTCTTCTTTGCAAAAGAGTCTGCTGTTCCACGCTTTGAACCGTGGAAAGGCGCCGGGCTCTGCTAAGATTTCCCCCGGCGCTTCGTTTGCCCTGGGCCAAAGCGAGCCTTCACAATAGCTGAACGCTAACACTGCATACTCGTTCCACTTCCAGAACAGGGCTACCGCGAGGCAGTTCTCCGGGGGAAAACGGCCCTTCGCGAAGGGCAGATCTGCCGAGCTCACTGCGGGAAAGCGAAAGCAAAGGACGCTTTTCTCCCTCTAACCGCTTTCGTCAGAGGAACGGGGGAAGTCACAGTGTTCTTTCTCTCACTGAGATACACACAATCTGATGTTGCCTCTGAGCTCCGTTGCTGGCAAAGAACTGAAACAGACATACATTCCTGTGGGGAAACACAGGGCTTTGCTAGGATTTCTCCAGGCAGTCTGTTTTCCCGGGGCCTCGCTGTAGCAACACTATCTCGCCAGGGCAACACTGCATGGGATTTCCTCTGCCAGGAGAGAGCTGCTGCTTTGTAGTTTGTGCTGGGAAACCTTGCTTTGGCAAGTGCCAATTGACCGCATTCGGGCAGAAAGAAAAGAGAATCGCAGGAGGCCTTTTCTCCCCGGCTGCTCTGCCAAGCCCTTCCAGCTAAAACTATGCCGTTGCTCCTCTGGAAGGATCCCTGCACCGCGACGTAGTTTTTCAGAAGAAGCCTTGCGTTTGCAAGAGCAAAGGAGGAATTCGTTGCAGGAAAGAGGAAGGAAAGAAAGTTTCTCTCCCTCTGCCTGCTTTGCTCAGAGGACTGGATGAAGTCAGGGAGTTCTCCCTTTCACTGAGAAACGTGCGGGCTGCTGTTGCCTGTGCGCTCTCTTCTTTGCAAAAGAGTCTGCTGTTCCACGCTTTGAACCGTGGAAAGGCGCCGGGCTCTGCTAAGATTTCCCCCGGCGCTTCGTTTGCCCTGGGCCAAAGCGAGCCTTCACAATAGCTGAACGCTAACACTGCATACTCGTTCCACTTCCAGAACAGGGCTACCGCGAGGCAGTTCTCCGGGGGAAAACGGCCCTTCGCGAAGGGCAGATCTGCCAAGCTCATTGCGGGAAAGCGAAAGCAAAGGACGCTTTTCTCCCTCTAACCGCTTTCGTCAGAGGAACGGGGGAAGTCACAGTGTTCTTTCTCTCACTGAGATACACACAATCTGACGTTGCCTCTGAGCTCCGTTGCTGGCAAAGAACTGAAACTGACATACATTCCTGTGGGGAAACACAGGGCTTTGCTAGGATTTCTCTAGGCAGTCTGTTTTCCCTGGGCCTCGCTGTAGCAACACTATCTCGCCAGGGCAACACTGCATGGGATTTCCTCTGCCAGGAGAGAGCTGCTGCTTTGTAGTTTGTGCTGGGAAACCTTGCTTTGGCAAGTGCCAATTGACCGCATTCGGGCAGAAAAAAAGAGAATCGCAGGAGGCCTTTTCTCCCCGGCTGCTCTGCCAAGCCCTTCCAGCTAAAACTATGCCGTTGCTCCTCTGGAAGGATCCCTGCACCGCGACGTAGTTTTTCAGAAGAAGCCTTGCGTTTGCAAGAGCAAAGGAGGAATTCGTTGCAGGAAAGAGGAAGGAAAGAAAGTTTCTCTCCCTCTGCCTGCTTTGCTCAGAGGACTGGATGAAGTCAGGGAGTTCTCCCTTTCACTGAGAAACGTGCGGGCTGCTGTTGCCTGTGCGCTCTCTTCTTTGCAAAAGAGTCTGCTGTTCCACGCTTTGAACCGTGGAAAGGCGCCGGGCTCTGCTAAGATTTCCCCCGGCGCTTCGTTTGCCCTGGGCCAAAGCGAGCCTTCACAATAGCTGAACGCTAACACTGCATACTCGTTCCACTTCCAGAACAGGGGCTACCGCGAGGCAGTTCTCCGGGGGAAAACGGCCCTTCGCGAAGGGCAGATCTGCCGAGCTCACTGCGGGAAAGCGAAAGCAAAGGACGCTTTTCTCCCTCTAACCGCTTTCGTCAGAGGAACGGGGGAAGTCACAGTGTTCTTTCTCTCACTGAGATACACACAATCTGATGTTGCCTCTGAGCTCCGTTGCTGGCAAAGAACTGAAACTGACATACATTCCTGTGGGGAAACACAGGGCTTTGCTAGGATTTCTCCAGGCAGTCTGTTTTCCCTGGGCCTCGCTGTAGCAACACTATCTCGCCAGGGCAACACTGCATGGGATTTCCTCTGCCAGGAGAGAGCTGCTGCTTTGTAGTTTGTGCTGGGAAACCTTGCTTTGGCAAGTGCCAATTGACCGCATTCAGGCAGAAAGAAAAGAGAATCGCAGGAGGCCTTTTCTCCCCGGCTGCTCTGCCAAGCCCTTCCAGCTAAAACTATGCCGTTGCTCCTCTGGAAGGATCCCTGCACCGCGACGTAGTTTTTCAGAAGAAGCCTTGCGTTTGCAAGAGCAAAGGAGGAATTCGTTGCAGGAAAGAGGAAGGAAAGAAAGTTTCTCTCCCTCTGCCTGCTTTGCTCAGAGGACTGGATGAAGTCAGGGAGTTCTCCCTTTCACTGAGAAACGTGCGGGCTGCTGTTGCCTGTGCGCTCTCTTCTTTGCAAAAGAGTCTGCTGTTCCACGCTTTGAACTGTGGAAAGGCGCCGGGCTCTGCTAAGATTTCCCCCGGCGCTTCGTTTGCCCTGGGCCAAAGCGAGCCTTCACAATAGCTGAACGCTAACACTGCATACTCGTTCCACTTCCAGAACAGGGCTACCGCGAGGCAGTTCTCCGGGGGAAAACGGCCCTTCGCGAAGGGCAGATCTGCCGAGCTCACTGCGGGAAAGCGAAAGCAAAGGACGCTTTTCTCCCTCTAACCGCTTTCGTCAGAGGAACGGGGGAAGTCACAGTGTTCTTTCTCTCACTGAGATACACACAATCTGATGTTGCCTCTGAGCTCCGTTGCTGGCAAAGAACTGAAACTGACATACATTCCTGTGGGGAAACACAGGGCTTTGCTAGGATTTCTCCAGGCAGTCTGTTTTCCCTGGGCCTCGCTGTAGCAACACTATCTCGCCAGGGCAACACTGCATGGGATTTCCTCTGCCAGGAGAGAGCTGCTGCTTTGTAGTTTGTGCTGGGAAACCTTGCTTTGGCAAGTGCCAATTGACCGCATTCAGGCAGAAAGAAAAGAGAATCGCAAGAGGCCTTTTCTCCCCGGCTGCTCTGCCAAGCCCTTCCAGCTAAAACTATGCCGTTGCTCCTCTGGAAGGATCCCTGCACCGCGACGTAGTTTTTCAGAAGAAGCCTTGCGTTTGCAAGAGCAAAGGAGGAATTCGTTGCAGGAAAGAGGAAGGAAAGAAAGTTTCTCTCCCTCTGCCTGCTTTGCTCAGAGGACTGGATGAAGTCAGGGAGTTCTCCCTTTCCCTGAGAAACGTGCGGGCTGCTGTTGCCTGTGCGCTCTCTTCTTTGCAAAAGAGTCTGCTGTTCCACGCTTTGAACCGTGGAAAGGCGCCGGGCTCTGCTAAGATTGCCCCCGGCGCTTCGTTTGCCCTGGGCCAAAGCGAGCCTTCACAATAGCTGAACGCTAACACTGCATACTCGTTCCACTTCCAGAACAGGGCTACCGCGAGGCAGTTCTCCGGGGGATAACGGCCCTTCGCGAAGGGCAGATCTGCCGAGCTCACTGCGGGAAAGCGAAAGCAAAGGACGCTTTTCTCCCTCTAACCGCTTTCGTCAGAGGAACGGGGGAAGTCACAGTGTTCTTTCTCTCACTGAGATACACACAATCTGACGTTGCCTGTGAGCTCCGTTGCTGGCAAAGAACTGAAACTGACATACATTCCTGTGGGGAAACACAGGGCTTTGCTAGGATTTCTCTAGGCAGTCTGTTTTCCCTGGGCCTCGCTGTAGCAACACTATCTCGCCAGGGCAACACTGCATGGGATTTCCTCTGCCAGGAGAGAGCTGCTGCTTTGTAGTTTGTGCTGGGAAACCTTGCTTTGGCAAGTGCCAATTGACCGCATTCAGGCAGAAAGAAAAGAGAATCGCAGGAGGCCTTTTCTCCCCGGCTGCTCTGCCAAGCCCTTCCAGCTAAAACTATGCCGTTGCTCCTCTGGAAGGATCCCTGCACCACGAAGTAGTTTTTCAGAAGAAGCCTTGCGTTTGCAAGAGCAAAGGAGGAATTCGTTGCAGGAAAGAGGAAGGAAAGAAAGTTTCTCTCCCTCTGCCTGCTTTGCTCAGAGGACTGGATGAAGTCAGGGAGTTCTCCCTTTCACTGAGAAACGTGCGGGCTGCTGTTGCCTGTGCGCTCTCTTCTTTGCAAAAGAGTCTGCTGTTCCACGCTTTGAACCGTGGAAAGGCGCCGGGCTCTGCTAAGATTTCCCTCGGCGCTTCGTTTGCCCTGGGCCAAAGCGAGCCTTCACAATAGCTGAACGCTAACACTGCATACTCGTTCCACTTCCAGAACAGGGCTACCGCGAGGCCGTTCTCCGGGGGAAAACGGCCCTTCGCGAAGGGCAGATCTGCCGAGCTCACTGCGGGAAAGCGAAAGCAAAGGACGCTTTTCTCCCTCTACCGCTTTCGTCAGAGGAACGGGGGAAGTCACAGTGTTCTTTCTCTCACTGAGATACACACAATCTGACGTTGCCTCTGAGCTCCGTTGCTGGCAAAGAACTGAAACTGACATACATTCCTGTGGGGAAACACAGGGCTTTGCTAGGATTTCTCTAGGCAGTCTGTTTTCCCTGGGCCTCGCTGTAGCAACACTATCTCGCCAGGGCAACACTGCATGGGATTTCCTCTGCCAGGAGAGAGCTGCTGCTTTGTAGTTTGTGCTGGGAAACCTTGCTTTGGCAAGGGCCAATTGACCGCATTCAGGCAGAAAGAAAAGAGAATCGCAAGAGGCCTTTTCTCCCCGGCTGCTCTACCAAGCCCTTCCAGCTAAAACTATGCCGTTGCTCCTCTGGAAGGAACCCTGCACCGCGACGTAGTTTTTCAGAAGAAGCCTTGCGTTTGCAAGAGCAAAGGAGGAATTCGTTGCAGGAAAGAGGAAGGAAAGAAAGTTTCTCTCCCTCTGCCTGCTTTGCTCAGAGGACTGGATGAAGTCAGGGAGTTCTCCCTTTCACTGAGAAACGTGCGGGCTGCTGTTGCCTGTGCGCTCTCTTCTTTGCAAAAGAGTCTGCTGTTCCACGCTTTGAACCGTGGAAAGGCGCCGGGCTCTGCTAAGATTTCCCCCGGCGCTTCGTTTGCCCTGGGCCAAAGCGAGCCTTCACAATAGCTGAACGCTAACACTGCATACTCGTTCCACTTCCAGAACAGGGCTACCGCGAGGCAGTTCTCCGGGGGAAAACGGCCCTTCGCGAAGGGCAGATCTGCCGAGCTCACTGCGGGAAAGCGAAAGCAAAGGACACTTTTCTCCCTCTAACCGCTTTCGTCAGAGGAACGGGGGAAGTCACAGTGTTCTTTCTCTCACTGAGATACACACAATCTGATGTTGCCTCTGAGCTCCGTTGCTGGCAAAGAACTGAAACTGACATACATTCCTGTGGGGAAACACAGGGCTTTGCTAGGATTTCTCTAGGCAGTCTGTTTTCCCTGGGCCTCGCTGTAGCAACACTATCTCGCCAGGGCAACACTGCATGGGATTTCCTCTGCCAGGAGAGAGCTGCTGCTTTGTAGTTTGTGGTGGGAAACCTTGCTTTGGCAAGTGCCAATTGACCGCATTCAGGCAGAAAGAAAAGAGAATCGCAAGAGGCCTTTTCTCCCCGGCTGCTCTGCCAAGCCCTTCCAGCTAAAACTATGCCGTTGCTCCTCTGGAAGGATCCCTGCACCGCGACGTAGTTTTTCAGAAGAAGCCTTGCGTTTGCAAGAGCAAAGGAGGAATTCGTTGCAGGAAAGAGGAAGGAAAGAAAGTTTCTCTCCCTCTGCCTGCTTTGCTCAGAGGACTGGATGAAGTCAGGGAGTTCTCCCTTTCACTGAGAAACGTGCGGGCTGCTGTTGCCTGTGCGCTCTCTTCTTTGCAAAAGAGTCTGCTGTTCCACGCTTTGAACCGTGGAAAGGCGCCGGGCTCTGCTAAGATTCCCCCGGCGCTTCGTTTGCCCTGGGCCAAAGCGAGCCTTCACAATAGCTGAACGCTAACACTGCATACTCGTTCCACTTCCAGAACAGGGCTACCGCGAGGCAGTTCTCCGGGGGAAAACGGCCCTTCGCGAAGGGCAGATCTGCCGAGCTCACTGCGGGAAAGCGAAAGCAAAGGACGCTTTTCTCCCTCTAACCGCTTTCGTCAGAGGAACGGGGGAAGTCACAGTGTTCTTTCTCTCACTGAGATACACACAATCTGACGTTGCCTCTGAGCTCCGTTGCTGGCAAAGAACTGAAACTGACATACATTCCTGTGGGGAAACACAGGGCTTTGCTAGGATTTCTCTAGGCAGTCTGTTTTCCCTGGGCCTCGCTGTAGCAACACTGTCTCGCCAGGGCAACACTGCATGGGATTTCCTCTGCCAGGAGAGAGCTGCTGCTTTGTAGTTTGTGCTGGGAAACCTTGCTTTGGCAAGTGCCAATTGACCGCATTCGGGCAGAAAGAAAAGAGAATCGCAGGAGGCCTTTTCTCCCCGGCTGCTCTGCCAAGCCCTTCCAGCTAAAACTATGCCGTTGCTCCTCTGGAAGGATCCCTGCACCGCGACGTAGTTTTTCAGAAGAAGCCTTGCGTTTGCAAGAGCAAAGGAGGAATTCGTTGCAGGAAAGAGGAAGGAAAGAAAGTTTCTCTCCCTCTGCCTGCTTTGCTCAGAGGACTGGATGAAGTCAGGGAGTTCTCCCTTTCACTGAGAAACGTGCGGGCTGCTGTTGCCTGTGCGCTCTCTTCTTTGCAAAAGAGTCTGCTGTTCCACGCTTTGAACCGTGGAAAGGCGCCGGGCTCTGCTAAGATTTCCCCCGGCGCTTCGTTTGCCCTGGGCCAAAGCGAGCCTTCACAATAGCTGAACGCTAACACTGCATACTCGTTCCACTTCCAGAACAGGGCTACCGCGAGGCAGTTCTCCGGGGGAAAACGGCCCTTCGCGAAGGGCAGATCTGCCGAGCTCACTGCGGGAAAGCGAAAGGAAAGGACGCTTTTCTCCCTCTAACCGCTTTCGTCAGAGGAACGGGGGAAGTCACAGTGTTCTTTCTCTCACTGAGATACACACAATCTGATGTTGCCTCTGAGCTCCGTTGCTGGCAAAGAACTGAAACTGACATACATTCCTGTGGGGAAACACAGGGCTTTGCTAGGATTTCTCTAGGCAGTCTGTTTTCCCTGGGCCTCGCTGTAGCAACACTATCTCGCCAGGGCAACACTGCATGGGATTTCCTCTGCCAGGAGAGAGCTGCTGCTTTGTAGTTTGTGCTGGGAAACCTTGCTTTGGCAAGTGCCAATTGACCGCATTCAGGCAGAAAGAAAAGAGAATCGCAAGAGGCCTTTTCTCCCCGGCTGCTCTGCCAAGCCCTTCCAGCTAAAACTATGCCGTTGCTCCTCTGGAAGGATCCCTGCACCGCGACGTAGTTTTTCAGAAGAAGCCTTGCGTTTGCAAGAGCAAAGGAGGAATTCGTTGCAGGAAAGAGGAAGGAAAGAAAGTTTCTCTCCCTCTGCCTGCTTTGCTCAGAGGACTGGATGAAGTCAGGGAGTTCTCCCTTTCCCTGAGAAACGTGCGGGCTGCTGTTGCCTGTGCGCTCTCTTCTTTGCAAAAGAGTCTGCTGTTCCACGCTTTGAACCGTGGAAAGGCGCCGGGCTCTGCTAAGATTTCCCCCGGCGCTTCGTTTGCCCTGGGCCAAAGCGAGCCTTCACAATAGCTGAACGCTAACACTGCATACTCGTTCCACTTCCAGAACAGGGCTACCGCGAGGCAGTTCTCCGGGGGAAAACGGCCCTTCGCGAAGGGCAGATCTGCCGAGCTCACTGCGGGAAAGCGAAAGCAAAGGACGCTTTTCTCCCTCTAACCGCTTTCGTCAGAGGAACGGGGGAAGTCACAGTGTTCTTTCTCTCACTGAGATACACACAATCTGACGTTGCCTGTGAGCTCCGTTGCTGGCAAAGAACTGAAACTGACATACATTCCTGTGGGGAAACACAGGGCTTTGCTAGGATTTCTCTAGGCAGTCTGTTTTCCCTGGGCCTCGCTGTAGCAACACTATCTCGCCAGGGCAACACTGCATGGGATTTCCTCTGCCAGGAGAGAGCTGCTGCTTTGTAGTTTGTGCTGGGAAACCTTGCTTTGGCAAGTGCCAATTGACCGCATTCAGGCAGAAAGAAAAGAGAATCGCAAGAGGCCTTTTCTCCCCGGCTGCTCTGCCAAGCCCTTCCAGCTAAAACTATGCCGTTGCTCCTCTGGAAGGATCCCTGCACCGCGACGTAGTTTTTCAGAAGAAGCCTTGCGTTTGCAAGAGCAAAGGAGGAATTCGTTGCAGGAAAGAGGAAGGAAAGAAAGTTTCTCTCCCTCTGCCTGCTTTGCTCAGAGGACTGGATGAAGTCAGGGAGTTCTCCCTTTCCCTGAGAAACGTGCGGGCTGCTGTTGCCTGTGCGCTCTCTTCTTTGCAAAAGAGTCTGCTGTTCCACGCTTTGAACCGTGGAAAGGCGCCGGGCTCTGCTAAGATTTCCCCCGGCGCTTCGTTTGCCCTGGGCCAAAGCGAGCCTTCACAATAGCTGAACGCTAACACTGCATACTCGTTCCACTTCCAGAACAGGGCTACCGCGAGGCAGTTCTCCGGGGGAAAACGGCCCTTCGCGAAGGGCAGATCTGCCGAGCTCACTGCGGGAAAGCGAAAGCAAAGGACGCTTTTCTCCCTCTAACCGCTTTCGTCAGAGGAACGGGGGAAGTCACAGTGTTCTTTCTCTCACTGAGATACACACAATCTGACGTTGCCTGTGAGCTCCGTTGCTGGCAAAGAACTGAAACTGACATACATTCCTGTGGGGAAACACAGGGCTTTGCTAGGATTTCTCTAGGCAGTCTGTTTTCCCTGGGCCTCGCTGTAGCAACACTATCTCGCCAGGGCAACACTGCATGGGATTTCCTCTGCCAGGAGAGAGCTGCTGCTTTGTAGTTTGTGCTGGGAAACCTTGCTTTGGCAAGTGCCAATTGACCGCATTCAGGCAGAAAGAAAAGAGAATCGCAAGAGGCCTTTTCTCCCCGGCTGCTCTGCCAAGCCCTTCCAGCTAAAACTATGCCGTTGCTCCTCTGGAAGGATCCCTGCACCGCGACGTAGTTTTTCAGAAGAAGCCTTGCGTTTGCAAGAGCAAAGGAGGAATTCGTTGCAGGAAAGAGGAAGGAAAGAAAGTTTCTCTCCCTCTGCCTGCTTTGCTCAGAGGACTGGATGAAGTCAGGGAGTTCTCCCTTTCCCTGAGAAACGTGCGGGCTGCTGTTGCCTGTGCGCTCTCTTCTTTGCAAAAGAGTCTGCTGTTCCACGCTTTGAACCGTGGAAAGGCGCCGGGCTCTGCTAAGATTTCCCCCGGCGCTTCGTTTGCCCTGGGCCAAAGCGAGCCTTCACAATAGCTGAACGCTAACACTGCATACTCGTTCCACTTCCAGAACAGGGCTACCGCGAGGCAGTTCTCCGGGGGAAAACGGCCCTTCGCGAAGGGCAGATCTGCCGAGCTCACTGCGGGAAAGCGAAAGGAAAGGACGCTTTTCTCCCTCTAACCGCTTTCGTCAGAGGAACGGGGGAAGTCACAGTGTTCTTTCTCTCACTGAGATACACACAATCTGATGTTGCCTCTGAGCTCCGTTGCTGGCAAAGAACTGAAACTGACATACATTCCTGTGGGGAAACACAGGGCTTTGCTAGGATTTCTCTAGGCAGTCTGTTTTCCCTGGGCCTCGCTGTAGCAACACTATCTCGCCAGGGCAACACTGCATGGGATTTCCTCTGCCAGGAGAGAGCTGCTGCTTTGTAGTTTGTGCTGGGAAACCTTGCTTTGGCAAGTGCCAATTGACCGCATTCAGGCAGAAAGAAAAGAGAATCGCAAGAGGCCTTTTCTCCCCGGCTGCTCTGCCAAGCCCTTCCAGCTAAAACTATGCCGTTGCTCCTCTGGAAGGATCCCTGCACCGCGACGTAGTTTTTCAGAAGAAGCCTTGCGTTTGCAAGAGCAAAGGAGGAATTCGTTGCAGGAAAGAGGAAGGAAAGAAAGTTTCTCTCCCTCTGCCTGCTTTGCTCAGAGGACTGGATGAAGTCAGGGAGTTCTCCCTTTCCCTGAGAAACGTGCGGGCTGCTGTTGCCTGTGCGCTCTCTTCTTTGCAAAAGAGTCTGCTGTTCCACGCTTTGAACCGTGGAAAGGCGCCGGGCTCTGCTAAGATTTCCCCCGGCGCTTCGTTTGCCCTGGGCCAAAGCGAGCCTTCACAATAGCTGAACGCTAACACTGCATACTCGTTCCACTTCCAGAACAGGGCTACCGCGAGGCAGTTCTCCGGGGGAAAACGGCCCTTCGCGAAGGGCAGATCTGCCGAGCTCACTGCGGGAAAGCGAAAGCAAAGGACGCTTTTCTCCCTCTAACCGCTTTCGTCAGAGGAACGGGGGAAGTCACAGTGTTCTTTCTCTCACTGAGATACACACAATCTGACGTTGCCTCTGAGCTCCGTCGCTGGCAAAGAACTGAAACTGACATACATTCCTGTGGGGAAACACAGGGCTTTGCTAGGATTTCTCTAGGCAGTCTGTTTTCCCTGGGCCTCGCTGTAGCAACACTATCTCGCCAGGGCAACACTGCATGGGATTTCCTCTGCCAGGAGAGAGCTGCTGCTTTGTAGTTTGTGCTGGGAAACCTTGCTTTGGCAAGTGCCAATTGACCGCATTCAGGCAGAAAGAAAAGAGAATCGCAAGAGGCCTTTTCTCCCCGGCTGCTCTGCCAAGCCCTTCCAGCTAAAACTATGCCGTTGCTCCTCTGGAAGGATCCCTGCACCGCGACGTAGTTTTTCAGAAGAAGCCTTGCGTTTGCAAGAGCAAAGGAGGAATTCGTTGCAGGAAAGAGGAAGGAAAGAAAGTTTCTCTCCCTCTGCCTGCTTTGCTCAGAGGACTGGATGAAGTCAGGGAGTTCTCCCTTTCCCTGAGAAACGTGCGGGCTGCTGTTGCCTGTGCGCTCTCTTCTTTGCAAAAGAGTCTGCTGTTCCACGCTTTGAACCGTGGAAAGGCGCCGGGCTCTGCTAAGATTTCCCCCGGCGCTTCGTTTGCCCTGGGCCAAAGCGAGCCTTCACAATAGCTGAACGCTAACACTGCATACTCGTTCCACTTCCAGAACAGGGCTACCGCGAGGCAGTTCTCCGGGGGAAAACGGCCCTTCGCGAAGGGCAGATCTGCCGAGCTCACTGCGGGAAAGCGAAAGCAAAGGACGCTTTTCTCCCTCTAACCGCTTTCGTCAGAGGAACGGGGGAAGTCACAGTGTTCTTTCTCTCACTGAGATACACACAATCTGACGTTGCCTCTGAGCTCCGTTGCTGGCAAAGAACTGAAACTGACATACATTCCTGTGGGGAAACACAGGGCTTTGCTAGGATTTCTCCAGGCAGTCTGTTTTCCCGGGGCCTTGCTGTAGCAACACTATCTCGCCAGGGCAACACTGCATGGGATTTCCTCTGCCAGGAGAGAGCTGCTGCTTTGTAGTTTGTGCTGGGAAACCTTGCTTTGGCAAGTGCCAATTGACCGCATTCGGGCAGAAAGAAAAGAGAATCGCAGGAGGCCTTTTCTCCCCGGCTGCTCTGCCAAGCCCTTCCAGCTAAAACTATGCCGTTGCTCCTCTGGAAGGATCCCTGCACCGCGACGTAGTTTTTCAGAAGAAGCCTTGCGTTTGCAAGAGCAAAGGAGGAATTCGTTGCAGGAAAGAGGAAGGAAAGAAAGTTTCTCTCCCTCTGCCTGCTTTGCTCAGAGGACTGGATGAAGTCAGGGAGTTCTCCCTTTCACTGAGAAACGTGCGGGCTGCTGTTGCCTGTGCGCTCTCTTCTTTGCAAAAGAGTCTGCTGTTCCACGCTTTGAACCGTGGAAAGGCGCCGGGCTCTGCTAAGATTTCCCTCGGCGCTTCGTTTGCCCTGGGCCAAAGCGAGCCTTCACAATAGCTGAACGCTAACACTGCATACTCGTTCCACTTCCAGAACAGGGCTACCGCGAGGCAGTTCTCCGGGGGAAAACGGCCCTTCGCGAAGGGCAGATCTGCCGAGCTCACTGCGGGAAAGCGAAAGCAAAGGACGCTTTTCTCCCTCTAACCGCTTTCGTCAGAGGAACGGGGGAAGTCACAGTGTTCTTTCTCTCACTGAGATACACACAATCTGATGTTGCCTCTGAGCTCCGTTGCTGGCAAAGAACTGAAACTGACATACATTCCTGTGGGGAAACACAGGGCTTTGCTAGGATTTCTCTAGGCAGTCTGTTTTCCCTGGGCCTCGCTGTAGCAACACTATCTCGCCAGGGCAACACTGCATGGGATTTCCTCTGCCAGGAGAGAGCTGCTGCTTTGTAGTTTGTGCTGGGAAACCTTGCTTTGGCAAGTGCCAATTGACCGCATTCAGGCAGAAAGAAAAGAGAATCGCAAGAGGCCTTTTCTCCCCGGCTGCTCTGCCAAGCCCTTCCAGCTAAAACTATGCCGTTGCTCCTCTGGAAGGATCCCTGCACCGCGACGTAGTTTTTCAGAAGAAGCCTTGCGTTTGCAAGAGCAAAGGAGGAATTCGTTGCAGGAAAGAGGAAGGAAAGAAAGTTTCTCTCCCTCTGCCTGCTTTGCTCAGAGGACTGGATGAAGTCAGGGAGTTCTCCCTTTCACTGAGAAACGTGCGGGCTGCTGTTGCCTGTGCGCTCTCTTCTTTGCAAAAGAGTCTGCTGTTCCACGCTTTGAACCGTGGAAAGGCGCCGGGCTCTGCTAAGATTCCCCCGGCGCTTCGTTTGCCCTGGGCCAAAGCGAGCCTTCACAATAGCTGAACGCTAACACTGCATACTCGTTCCACTTCCAGAACAGGGCTACCGCGAGGCAGTTCTCCGGGGGAAAACGGCCCTTCGCGAAGGGCAGATCTGCCGAGCTCACTGCGGGAAAGCGAAAGCAAAGGACGCTTTTCTCCCTCTAACCGCTTTCGTCAGAGGAACGGGGGAAGTCACAGTGTTCTTTCTCTCACTGAGATACACACAATCTGACGTTGCCTCTGAGCTCCGTTGCTGGCAAAGAACTGAAACTGACATACATTCCTGTGGGGAAACACAGGGCTTTGCTAGGATTTCTCTAGGCAGTCTGTTTTCCCTGGGCCTCGCTGTAGCAACACTGTCTCGCCAGGGCAACACTGCATGGGATTTCCTCTGCCAGGAGAGAGCTGCTGCTTTGTAGTTTGTGCTGGGAAACCTTGCTTTGGCAAGTGCCAATTGACCGCATTCGGGCAGAAAGAAAAGAGAATCGCAGGAGGCCTTTTCTCCCCGGCTGCTCTGCCAAGCCCTTCCAGCTAAAACTATGCCGTTGCTCCTCTGGAAGGATCCCTGCACCGCGACGTAGTTTTTCAGAAGAAGCCTTGCGTTTGCAAGAGCAAAGGAGGAATTCGTTGCAGGAAAGAGGAAGGAAAGAAAGTTTCTCTCCCTCTGCCTGCTTTGCTCAGAGAACTGGATGAAGTCAGGGAGTTCTCCCTTTCACTGAGAAACGTGCAGGCTGCTGTTGCCTGTGCGCTCTCTTCTTTGCAAAAGAGTCTGCTGTTCCACGCTTTGAACCGTGGAAAGGCGCCGGGCTCTGCTAAGATTTCCCCCGGCGCTTCGTTTGCCCTGGGCCAAAGCGAGCCTTCACAATAGCTGAACGCTAACACTGCATACTCGTTCCACTTCCAGAACAGGGCTACCGCGAGGCAGTTCTCCGGGGGAAAACGGCCCTTCGCGAAGGGCAGATCTGCCGAGCTCACTGCGGGAAAGCGAAAGCAAAGGACGCTTTTCTCCCTCTAACCGCTTTCGTCAGAGGAACGGGGGAAGTCACAGTGTTCTTTCTCTCACTGAGATACACACAATCTGACGTTGCCTCTGAGCTCCGTTGCTGGCAAAGAACTGAAACTGACATACATTCCTGTGGGGAAACACAGGGCTTTGCTAGGATTTCTCTAGGCAGTCTGTTTTCCCTGGGCCTCGCTGTAGCAACACTATCTCGCCAGGGCAACACTGCATGGGATTTCCTCTGCCAGGAGAGAGCTGCTGCTTTGTAGTTTGTGCTGGGAAACCTTGCTTTGGCAAGTGCCAATTGACCGCATTCAGGCAGAAAGAAAAGAGAATCGCAAGAGGCCTTTTCTCCCCGGCTGCTCTGCCAAGCCCTTCCAGCTAAAACTATGCCGTTGCTCCTCTGGAAGGATCCCTGCACCGCGACGTAGTTTTTCAGAAGAAGCCTTGCGTTTGCAAGAGCAAAGGAGGAATTCGTTGCAGGAAAGAGGAAGGAAAGAAAGTTTCTCTCCCTCTGCCTGCTTTGCTCAGAGGACTGGATGAAGTCAGGGAGTTCTCCCTTTCCCTGAGAAACGTGCGGGCTGCTGTTGCCTGTGCGCTCTCTTCTTTGCAAAAGAGTCTGCTGTTCCACGCTTTGAACCGTGGAAAGGCGCCGGGCTCTGCTAAGATTTCCCCCGGCGCTTCGTTTGCCCTGGGCCAAAGCGAGCCTTCACAATAGCTGAACGCTAACACTGCATACTCGTTCCACTTCCAGAACAGGGCTACCGCGAGGCAGTTCTCCGGGGGAAAACGGCCCTTCGCGAAGGGCAGATCTGCCGAGCTCACTGCGGGAAAGCGAAAGCAAAGGACGCTTTTCTCCCTCTAACCGCTTTCGTCAGAGGAACGGGGGAAGTCACAGTGTTCTTTCTCTCACTGAGATACACACAATCTGACGTTGCCTCTGAGCTCCGTTGCTGGCAAAGAACTGAAACTGACATACATTCCTGTGGGGAAACACAGGGCTTTGCTAGGATTTCTCTAGGCAGTCTGTTTTCCCTGGGCCTCGCTGTAGCAACACTATCTCGCCAGGGCAACACTGCATGGGATTTCCTCTGCCAGGAGAGAGCTGCTGCTTTGTAGTTTGTGCTGGGAAACCTTGCTTTGGCAAGTGCCAATTGACCGCATTCAGGCAGAAAGAAAAGAGAATCGCAAGAGGCCTTTTCTCCCCGGCTGCTCTGCCAAGCCCTTCCAGCTAAAACTATGCCGTTGCTCCTCTGGAAGGATCCCTGCACCGCGACGTAGTTTTTCAGAAGAAGCCTTGCGTTTGCAAGAGCAAAGGAGGAATTCGTTGCAGGAAAGAGGAAGGAAAGAAAGTTTCTCTCCCTCTGCCTGCTTTGCTCAGAGGACTGGATGAAGTCAGGGAGTTCTCCCTTTCCCTGAGAAACGTGCGGGCTGCTGTTGCCTGTGCGCTCTCTTCTTTGCAAAAGAGTCTGCTGTTCCACGCTTTGAACCGTGGAAAGGCGCCGGGCTCTGCTAAGATTTCCCCCGGCGCTTCGTTTGCCCTGGGCCAAAGCGAGCCTTCACAATAGCTGAACGCTAACACTGCATACTCGTTCCACTTCCACAACAGGGCTACCGCGAGGCAGTTCTCCGGGGGAAAACGGCCCTTCGCGAAGGGCAGATCTGCCGAGCTCACTGCGGGAAAGCGAAAGCAAAGGACGCTTTTCTCCCTCTAACCGCTTTCGTCAGAGGAACGGGGGAAGTCACAGTGTTCTTTCTCTCACTGAGATACACACAATCTGACGTTGCCTCTGAGCTCCGTTGCTGGCAAAGAACTGAAACTGACATACATTCCTGTGGGGAAACACAGGGCTTTGCTAGGATTTCTCCAGGCAGTCTGTTTTCCCGGGGCCTTGCTGTAGCAACACTATCTCGCCAGGGCAACACTGCATGGGATTTCCTCTGCCAGGAGAGAGCTGCTGCTTTGTAGTTTGTGCTGGGAAACCTTGCTTTGGCAAGTGCCAATTGACCGCATTCGGGCAGAAAGAAAAGAGAATCGCAGGAGGCCTTTTCTCCCCGGCTGCTCTGCCAAGCCCTTCCAGCTAAAACTATGCCGTTGCTCCTCTGGAAGGATCCCTGCACCGCGACGTAGTTTTTCAGAAGAAGCCTTGCGTTTGCAAGAGCAAAGGAGGAATTCGTTGCAGGAAAGAGGAAGGAAAGAAAGTTTCTCTCCCTCTGCCTGCTTTGCTCAGAGGACTGGATGAAGTCAGGGAGTTCTCCCTTTCCCTGAGAAACGTGCGGGCTGCTGTTGCCTGTGCGCTCTCTTCTTTGCAAAAGAGTCTGCTGTTCCACGCTTTGAACCGTGGAAAGGCGCCGGGCTCTGCTAAGATTTCCCCCGGCGCTTCGTTTGCCCTGGGCCAAAGCGAGCCTTCACAATAGCTGAACGCTAACACTGCATACTCGTTCCACTTCCAGAACAGGGCTACCGCGAGGCAGTTCTCCGGGGGAAAACGGCCCTTCGCGAAGGGCAGATCTGCCGAGCTCACTGCGGGAAAGCGAAAGCAAAGGACGCTTTTCTCCCTCTAACCGCTTTCGTCAGAGGAACGGGGGAAGTCACAGTGTTCTTTCTCTCACTGAGATACACACAATCTGATGTTGCCTCTGAGCTCCGTTGCTGGCAAAGAACTGAAACTGACATACATTCCTGTGGGGAAACACAGGGCTTTGCTAGGATTTCTCCAGGCAGTCTGTTTTCCCTGGGCCTCGCTGTAGCAACAGTATCTCGCCAGGGCAACACTGCATGGGATTTCCTCTGCCAGGAGAGAGCTGCTGCTTTGTAGTTTGTGCTGGGAAACCTTGCTTTGGCAAGTGCCAATTGACCGCATTCGGGCAGAAAGAAAAGAGAATCGCAGGAGGCCTTTTCTCCCCGGCTGCTCTGCCAAGCCCTTCCAGCTAAAACTATGCCGTTGCTCCTCTGGAAGGATCCCTGCACCGCGACGTAGTTTTTCAGAAGAAGCCTTGCGTTTGCAAGAGCAAAGGAGGAATTCGTTGCAGGAAAGAGGAAGGAAAGAAAGTTTCTCTCCCTCTGCCTGCTTTGCTCAGAGGACTGGATGAAGTCAGGGAGTTCTCCCTTTCCCTGAGAAACGTGCGGGCTGCTGTTGCCTGTGCGCTCTCTTCTTTGCAAAAGAGTCTGCTGTTCCACGCTTTGAACCGTGGAAAGGCGCCGGGCTCTGCTAAGATTTCCCCCGGCGCTTCGTTTGCCCTGGGCCAAAGCGAGCCTTCACAATAGCTGAACGCTAACACTGCATACTCGTTCCACTTCCAGAACAGGGCTACCGCGAGGCAGTTCTCCGGGGGAAAACGGCCCTTCGCGAAGGGCAGATCTGCCGAGCTCACTGCGGGAAAGCGAAAGCAAAGGACGCTTTTCTCCCTCTAACCGCTTTCGTCAGAGGAACGGGGGAAGTCACAGTGTTCTTTCTCTCACTGAGATACACACAATCTGACGTTGCCTCTGAGCTCCGTTGCTGGCAAAGAACTGAAACTGACATACATTCCTGTGGGGAAACACAGGGCTTTGCTAGGATTTCTCTAGGCAGTCTGTTTTCCCTGGGCCTCGCTGTAGCAACACTATCTCGCCAGGGCAACACTGCATGGGATTTCCTCTGCCAGGAGAGAGCTGCTGCTTTGTAGTTTGTGCTGGGAAACCTTGCTTTGGCAAGTGCCAATTGACCGCATTCGGGCAGAAAAAAAGAGAATCGCAGGAGGCCTTTTCTCCCCGGCTGCTCTGCCAAGCCCTTCCAGCTAAAACTATGCCGTTGCTCCTCTGGAAGGATCCCTGCACCGCGACGTAGTTTTTCAGAAGAAGCCTTGCGTTTGCAAGAGCAAAGGAGGAATTCGTTGCAGGAAAGAGGAAGGAAAGAAAGTTTCTCTCCCTCTGCCTGCTTTGCTCAGAGGACTGGATGAAGTCAGGGAGTTCTCCCTTTCCCTGAGAAACGTGCGGGCTGCTGTTGCCTGTGCGCTCTCTTCTTTGCAAAAGAGTCTGCTGTTCCACGCTTTGAACCGTGGAAAGGCGCCGGGCTCTAAGATTTCCCCCGGCGCTTCGTTTGCCCTGGGCCAAAGCGAGCCTTCACAATAGCTGAACGCTAACACTGCATACTCGTTCCACTTCCAGAACAGGGCTACCGCGAGGCAGTTCTCCGGGGGAAAACGGCCCTTCGCGAAGGGCAGATCTGCCGAGCTCACTGCGGGAAAGCGAAAGCAAAGGACGCTTTTCTCCCTCTAACCGCTTTCGTCAGAGGAACGGGGGAAGTCACAGTGTTCTTTCTCTCACTGAGATACACACAATCTGACGTTGCCTCTGAGCTCCGTTGCTGGCAAAGAACTGAAACTGACATACATTCCTGTGGGGAAACACAGGGCTTTGCTAGGATTTCTCTAGGCAGTCTGTTTTCCCTGGGCCTCGCTGTAGCAACACTATCTCGCCAGGGCAACACTGCATGGGATTTCCTCTGCCAGGAGAGAGCTGCTGCTTTGTAGTTTGTGCTGGGAAACCTTGCTTTGGCAAGGGCCAATTGACCGCATTCAGGCAGAAAGAAAAGAGAATCGCAAGAGGCCTTTTCTCCCCGGCTGCTCTGCCAAGCCCTTCCAGCTAAAACTATGCCGTTGCTCCTCTGGAAGGATCCCTGCACCGCGACGTAGTTTTTCAGAAGAAGCCTTGCGTTTGCAAGAGCAAAGGAGGAATTCGTTGCAGGAAAGAGGAAGGAAAGAAAGTTTCTCTCCCTCTGCCTGCTTTGCTCAGAGGACTGGATGAAGTCAGGGAGTTCTCCCTTTCACTGAGAAACGTGCGGGCTGCTGTTGCCTGTGCGCTCTCTTCTTTGCAAAAGAGTCTGCTGTTCCACGCTTTGAACCGTGGAAAGGCGCCGGGCTCTGCTAAGATTTCCCTCGGCGCTTCGTTTGCCCTGGGCCAAAGCGAGCCTTCACAATAGCTGAACGCTAACACTGCATACTCGTTCCACTTCCAGAACAGGGCTACCGCGAGGCAGTTCTCCGGGGGAAAACGGCCCTTCGCGAAGGGCAGATCTGCCGAGCTCACTGCGGGAAAGCGAAAGCAAAGGACGCTTTTCTCCCTCTAACCGCTTTCGTCAGAGGAACGGGGGAAGTCACAGTGTTCTTTCTCTCACTGAGATACACACAATCTGATGTTGCCTCTGAGCTCCGTTGCTGGCAAAGAACTGAAACTGACATACATTCCTGTGGGGAAACACAGGGCTTTGCTAGGATTTCTCTAGGCAGTCTGTTTTCCCTGGGCCTCGCTGTAGCAACACTATCTCGCCAGGGCAACACTGCATGGGATTTCCTCTGCCAGGAGAGAGCTGCTGCTTTGTAGTTTGTGCTGGGAAACCTTGCTTTGGCAAGTGCCAATTGACCGCATTCAGGCAGAAAGAAAAGAGAATCGCAAGAGGCCTTTTCTCCCCGGCTGCTCTGCCAAGCCCTTCCAGCTAAAACTATGCCGTTGCTCCTCTGGAAGGATCCCTGCACCGCGACGTAGTTTTTCAGAAGAAGCCTTGCGTTTGCAAGAGCAAAGGAGGAATTCGTTGCAGGAAAGAGGAAGGAAAGAAAGTTTCTCTCCCTCTGCCTGCTTTGCTCAGAGGACTGGATGAAGTCAGGGAGTTCTCCCTTTCACTGAGAAACGTGCGGGCTGCTGTTGCCTGTGCGCTCTCTTCTTTGCAAAAGAGTCTGCTGTTCCACGCTTTGAACCGTGGAAAGGCGCCGGGCTCTGCTAAGATTCCCCCGGCGCTTCGTTTGCCCTGGGCCAAAGCGAGCCTTCACAATAGCTGAACGCTAACACTGCATACTCGTTCCACTTCCAGAACAGGGCTACCGCGAGGCAGTTCTCCGGGGGAAAACGGCCCTTCGCGAAGGGCAGATCTGCCGAGCTCACTGCGGGAAAGCGAAAGCAAAGGACGCTTTTCTCCCTCTAACCGCTTTCGTCAGAGGAACGGGGGAAGTCACAGTGTTCTTTCTCTCACTGAGATACACACAATCTGACGTTGCCTCTGAGCTCCGTTGCTGGCAAAGAACTGAAACTGACATACATTCCTGTGGGGAAACACAGGGCTTTGCTAGGATTTCTCTAGGCAGTCTGTTTTCCCTGGGCCTCGCTGTAGCAACACTGTCTCGCCAGGGCAACACTGCATGGGATTTCCTCTGCCAGGAGAGAGCTGCTGCTTTGTAGTTTGTGCTGGGAAACCTTGCTTTGGCAAGTGCCAATTGACCGCATTCGGGCAGAAAGAAAAGAGAATCGCAGGAGGCCTTTTCTCCCCGGCTGCTCTGCCAAGCCCTTCCAGCTAAAACTATGCCGTTGCTCCTCTGGAAGGATCCCTGCACCGCGACGTAGTTTTTCAGAAGAAGCCTTGCGTTTGCAAGAGCAAAGGAGGAATTCGTTGCAGGAAAGAGGAAGGAAAGAAAGTTTCTCTCCCTCTGCCTGCTTTGCTCAGAGAACTGGATGAAGTCAGGGAGTTCTCCCTTTCACTGAGAAACGTGCAGGCTGCTGTTGCCTGTGCGCTCTCTTCTTTGCAAAAGAGTCTGCTGTTCCACGCTTTGAACCGTGGAAAGGCGCCGGGCTCTGCTAAGATTTCCCCCGGCGCTTCGTTTGCCCTGGGCCAAAGCGAGCCTTCACAATAGCTGAACGCTAACACTGCATACTCGTTCCACTTCCAGAACAGGGCTACCGCGAGGCAGTTCTCCGGGGGAAAACGGCCCTTCGCGAAGGGCAGATCTGCCGAGCTCACTGCGGGAAAGCGAAAGCAAAGGACGCTTTTCTCCCTCTAACCGCTTTCGTCAGAGGAACGGGGGAAGTCACAGTGTTCTTTCTCTCACTGAGATACACACAATCTGACGTTGCCTCTGAGCTCCGTTGCTGGCAAAGAACTGAAACTGACATACATTCCTGTGGGGAAACACAGGGCTTTGCTAGGATTTCTCTAGGCAGTCTGTTTTCCCTGGGCCTCGCTGTAGCAACACTATCTCGCCAGGGCAACACTGCATGGGATTTCCTCTGCCAGGAGAGAGCTGCTGCTTTGTAGTTTGTGCTGGGAAACCTTGCTTTGGCAAGTGCCAATTGACCGCATTCAGGCAGAAAGAAAAGAGAATCGCAAGAGGCCTTTTCTCCCCGGCTGCTCTGCCAAGCCCTTCCAGCTAAAACTATGCCGTTGCTCCTCTGGAAGGATCCCTGCACCGCGACGTAGTTTTTCAGAAGAAGCCTTGCGTTTGCAAGAGCAAAGGAGGAATTCGTTGCAGGAAAGAGGAAGGAAAGAAAGTTTCTCTCCCTCTGCCTGCTTTGCTCAGAGGACTGGATGAAGTCAGGGAGTTCTCCCTTTCCCTGAGAAACGTGCGGGCTGCTGTTGCCTGTGCGCTCTCTTCTTTGCAAAAGAGTCTGCTGTTCCACGCTTTGAACCGTGGAAAGGCGCCGGGCTCTGCTAAGATTTCCCCCGGCGCTTCGTTTGCCCTGGGCCAAAGCGAGCCTTCACAATAGCTGAACGCTAACACTGCATACTCGTTCCACTTCCAGAACAGGGCTACCGCGAGGCAGTTCTCCGGGGGAAAACGGCCCTTCGCGAAGGGCAGATCTGCCGAGCTCACTGCGGGAAAGCGAAAGCAAAGGACGCTTTTCTCCCTCTAACCGCTTTCGTCAGAGGAACGGGGGAAGTCACAGTGTTCTTTCTCTCACTGAGATACACACAATCTGACGTTGCCTCTGAGCTCCGTTGCTGGCAAAGAACTGAAACTGACATACATTCCTGTGGGGAAACACAGGGCTTTGCTAGGATTTCTCTAGGCAGTCTGTTTTCCCTGGGCCTCGCTGTAGCAACACTATCTCGCCAGGGCAACACTGCATGGGATTTCCTCTGCCAGGAGAGAGCTGCTGCTTTGTAGTTTGTGCTGGGAAACCTTGCTTTGGCAAGTGCCAATTGACCGCATTCAGGCAGAAAGAAAAGAGAATCGCAAGAGGCCTTTTCTCCCCGGCTGCTCTGCCAAGCCCTTCCAGCTAAAACTATGCCGTTGCTCCTCTGGAAGGATCCCTGCACCGCGACGTAGTTTTTCAGAAGAAGCCTTGCGTTTGCAAGAGCAAAGGAGGAATTCGTTGCAGGAAAGAGGAAGGAAAGAAAGTTTCTCTCCCTCTGCCTGCTTTGCTCAGAGGACTGGATGAAGTCAGGGAGTTCTCCCTTTCCCTGAGAAACGTGCGGGCTGCTGTTGCCTGTGCGCTCTCTTCTTTGCAAAAGAGTCTGCTGTTCCACGCTTTGAACCGTGGAAAGGCGCCGGGCTCTGCTAAGATTTCCCCCGGCGCTTCGTTTGCCCTGGGCCAAAGCGAGCCTTCACAATAGCTGAACGCTAACACTGCATACTCGTTCCACTTCCACAACAGGGCTACCGCGAGGCAGTTCTCCGGGGGAAAACGGCCCTTCGCGAAGGGCAGATCTGCCGAGCTCACTGCGGGAAAGCGAAAGCAAAGGACGCTTTTCTCCCTCTAACCGCTTTCGTCAGAGGAACGGGGGAAGTCACAGTGTTCTTTCTCTCACTGAGATACACACAATCTGACGTTGCCTCTGAGCTCCGTTGCTGGCAAAGAACTGAAACTGACATACATTCCTGTGGGGAAACACAGGGCTTTGCTAGGATTTCTCCAGGCAGTCTGTTTTCCCGGGGCCTTGCTGTAGCAACACTATCTCGCCAGGGCAACACTGCATGGGATTTCCTCTGCCAGGAGAGAGCTGCTGCTTTGTAGTTTGTGCTGGGAAACCTTGCTTTGGCAAGTGCCAATTGACCGCATTCGGGCAGAAAGAAAAGAGAATCGCAGGAGGCCTTTTCTCCCCGGCTGCTCTGCCAAGCCCTTCCAGCTAAAACTATGCCGTTGCTCCTCTGGAAGGATCCCTGCACCGCGACGTAGTTTTTCAGAAGAAGCCTTGCGTTTGCAAGAGCAAAGGAGGAATTCGTTGCAGGAAAGAGGAAGGAAAGAAAGTTTCTCTCCCTCTGCCTGCTTTGCTCAGAGGACTGGATGAAGTCAGGGAGTTCTCCCTTTCCCTGAGAAACGTGCGGGCTGCTGTTGCCTGTGCGCTCTCTTCTTTGCAAAAGAGTCTGCTGTTCCACGCTTTGAACCGTGGAAAGGCGCCGGGCTCTGCTAAGATTTCCCCCGGCGCTTCGTTTGCCCTGGGCCAAAGCGAGCCTTCACAATAGCTGAACGCTAACACTGCATACTCGTTCCACTTCCAGAACAGGGCTACCGCGAGGCAGTTCTCCGGGGGAAAACGGCCCTTCGCGAAGGGCAGATCTGCCGAGCTCACTGCGGGAAAGCGAAAGCAAAGGACGCTTTTCTCCCTCTAACCGCTTTCGTCAGAGGAACGGGGGAAGTCACAGTGTTCTTTCTCTCACTGAGATACACACAATCTGACGTTGCCTCTGAGCTCCGTTGCTGGCAAAGAACTGAAACTGACATACATTCCTGTGGGGAAACACAGGGCTTTGCTAGGATTTCTCTAGGCAGTCTGTTTTCCCTGGGCCTCGCTGTAGCAACACTATCTCGCCAGGGCAACACTGCATGGGATTTCCTCTGCCAGGAGAGAGCTGCTGCTTTGTAGTTTGTGCTGGGAAACCTTGCTTTGGCAAGTGCCAATTGACCGCATTCGGGCAGAAAAAAAGAGAATCGCAGGAGGCCTTTTCTCCCCGGCTGCTCTGCCAAGCCCTTCCAGCTAAAACTATGCCGTTGCTCCTCTGGAAGGATCCCTGCACCGCGACGTAGTTTTTCAGAAGAAGCCTTGCGTTTGCAAGAGCAAAGGAGGAATTCGTTGCAGGAAAGAGGAAGGAAAGAAAGTTTCTCTCCCTCTGCCTGCTTTGCTCAGAGGACTGGATGAAGTCAGGGAGTTCTCCCTTTCCCTGAGAAACGTGCGGGCTGCTGTTGCCTGTGCGCTCTCTTCTTTGCAAAAGAGTCTGCTGTTCCACGCTTTGAACCGTGGAAAGGCGCCGGGCTCTAAGATTTCCCCCGGCGCTTCGTTTGCCCTGGGCCAAAGCGAGCCTTCACAATAGCTGAACGCTAACACTGCATACTCGTTCCACTTCCAGAACAGGGCTACCGCGAGGCAGTTCTCCGGGGGAAAACGGCCCTTCGCGAAGGGCAGATCTGCCGAGCTCACTGCGGGAAAGCGAAAGCAAAGGACGCTTTTCTCCCTCTAACCGCTTTCGTCAGAGGAACGGGGGAAGTCACAGTGTTCTTTCTCTCACTGAGATACACACAATCTGACGTTGCCTCTGAGCTCCGTTGCTGGCAAAGAACTGAAACTGACATACATTCCTGTGGGGAAACACAGGGCTTTGCTAGGATTTCTCTAGGCAGTCTGTTTTCCCTGGGCCTCGCTGTAGCAACACTATCTCGCCAGGGCAACACTGCATGGGATTTCCTCTGCCAGGAGAGAGCTGCTGCTTTGTAGTTTGTGCTGGGAAACCTTGCTTTGGCAAGGGCCAATTGACCGCATTCAGGCAGAAAGAAAAGAGAATCGCAAGAGGCCTTTTCTCCCCGGCTGCTCTGCCAAGCCCTTCCAGCTAAAACTATGCCGTTGCTCCTCTGGAAGGAACCCTGCACCGCGACGTAGTTTTTCAGAAGAAGCCTTGCGTTTGCAAGAGCAAAGGAGGAATTCGTTGCAGGAAAGAGGAAGGAAAGAAAGTTTCTCTCCCTCTGCCTGCTTTGCTCAGAGGACTGGATGAAGTCAGGGAGTTCTCCCTTTCACTGAGAAACGTGCGGGCTGCTGTTGCCTGTGCGCTCTCTTCTTTGCAAAAGAGTCTGCTGTTCCACGCTTTGAACCGTGGAAAGGCGCCGGGCTCTGCTAAGATTCCCCCGGCGCTTCGTTTGCCCTGGGCCAAAGCGAGCCTTCACAATAGCTGAACGCTAACACTGCATACTCGTTCCACTTCCAGAACAGGGCTACCGCGAGGCAGTTCTCCGGGGGAAAACGGCCCTTCGCGAAGGGCAGATCTGCCGAGCTCACTGCGGGAAAGCGAAAGCAAAGGACGCTTTTCTCCCTCTAACCGCTTTCGTCAGAGGAACGGGGGAAGTCACAGTGTTCTTTCTCTCACTGAGATACACACAATCTGACGTTGCCTCTGAGCTCCGTTGCTGGCAAAGAACTGAAACTGACATACATTCCTGTGGGGAAACACAGGGCTTTGCTAGGATTTCTCTAGGCAGTCTGTTTTCCCTGGGCCTCGCTGTAGCAACACTATCTCGCCAGGGCAACACTGCATGGGATTTCCTCTGCCAGGAGAGAGCTGCTGCTTTGTAGTTTGTGCTGGGAAACCTTGCTTTGGCAAGTGCCAATTGACCGCATTCAGGCAGAAAGAAAAGAGAATCGGAGGAGGCCTTTTCTCCCCGGCTGCTCTGCCAAGCCCTTCCAGCTAAAACTATGCCGTTGCTCCTCTGGAAGGATCCCTGCACCGCGACGTAGTTTTTCAGAAGAAGCCTTGCGTTTGCAAGAGCAAAGGAGGAATTCGTTGCAGGAAAGAGGAAGGAAAGAAAGTTTCTCTCCCTCTGCCTGCTTTGCTCAGAGGACTGGATGAAGTCAGGGAGTTCTCCCTTTCCCTGAGAAACGTGCGGGCTGCTGTTGCCTGTGCGCTCTCTTCTTTGCAAAAGAGTCTGCTGTTCCACGCTTTGAACCGTGGAAAGGCGCCGGGCTCTAAGATTTCCCCCGGCGCTTCGTTTGCCCTGGGCCAAAGCGAGCCTTCACAATAGCTGAACGCTAACACTGCATACTCGTTCCACTTCCAGAACAGGGCTACCGCGAGGCAGTTCTCCGGGGGAAAACGGCCCTTCGCGAAGGGCAGATCTGCCGAGCTCACTGCGGGAAAGCGAAAGCAAAGGACGCTTTTCTCCCTCTAACCGCTTTCGTCAGAGGAACGGGGGAAGTCACAGTGTTCTTTCTCTCACTGAGATACACACAATCTGACGTTGCCTCTGAGCTCCGTTGCTGGCAAAGAACTGAAACTGACATACATTCCTGTGGGGAAACACAGGGCTTTGCTAGGATTTCTCTAGGCAGTCTGTTTTCCCTGGGCCTCGCTGTAGCAACACTATCTCGCCAGGGCAACACTGCATGGGATTTCCTCTGCCAGGAGAGAGCTGCTGCTTTGTAGTTTGTGCTGGGAAACCTTGCTTTGGCAAGGGCCAATTGACCGCATTCAGGCAGAAAGAAAAGAGAATCGCAAGAGGCCTTTTCTCCCCGGCTGCTCTGCCAAGCCCTTCCAGCTAAAACTATGCCGTTGCTCCTCTGGAAGGATCCCTGCACCACGACGTAGTTTTTCAGAAGAAGCCTTGCGTTTGCAAGAGCAAAGGAGGAATTCGTTGCAGGAAAGAGGAAGGAAAGAAAGTTTCTCTCCCTCTGCCTGCTTTGCTCAGAGGACTGGATGAAGTCAGGGAGTTCTCCCTTTCACTGAGAAACGTGCGGGCTGCTGTTGCCTGTGCGCTCTCTTCTTTGCAAAAGAGTCTGCTGTTCCACGCTTTGAACCGTGGAAAGGCGCCGGGCTCTGCTAAGATTTCCCCCGGCGCTTCGTTTGCCCTGGGCCAAAGCGAGCCTTCACAATAGCTGAACGCTAACACTGCATACTCGTTCCACTTCCAGAACAGGGCTACCGCGAGGCAGTTCTCCGGGGGAAAACGGCCCTTCGCGAAGGGCAGATCTGCCGAGCTCACTGCGGGAAAGCGAAAGCAAAGGACGCTTTTCTCCCTCTAACCGCTTTCGTCAGAGGAACGGGGGAAGTCACAGTGTTCTTTCTCTCACTGAGATACACACAATCTGATGTTGCCTCTGAGCTCCGTTGCTGGCAAAGAACTGAACCTGACATACATTCCTGTGGGGAAACACAGGGCTTTGCTAGGATTTCTCCAGGCAGTCTGTTTTCCCGGGGCCTCGCTGTAGCAACACTATCTCGCCAGGGCAACACTGCATGGGATTTCCTCTGCCAGGAGAGAGCTGCTGCTTTGTAGTTTGTGCTGGGAAACCTTGCTTTGGCAAGTGCCAATTGACCGCATTCGGGCAGAAAGAAAAGAGAATCGCAGGAGGCCTTTTCTCCCCGGCTGCTCTGCCAAGCCCTTCCAGCTAAAACTATGCCGTTGCTCCTCTGGAAGGATCCCTGCACCGCGACGTAGTTTTTCAGAAGAAGCCTTGCGTTTGCAAGAGCAAAGGAGGAATTCGTTGCAGGAAAGAGGAAGGAAAGAAAGTTTCTCTCCCTCTGCCTGCTTTGCTCAGAGGACTGGATGAAGTCAGGGAGTTCTCCCTTTCACTGAGAAACGTGCGGGCTGCTGTTGCCTGTGCGCTCTCTTCTTTGCAAAAGAGTCTGCTGTTCCACGCTTTGAACCGTGGAAAGGCGCCGGGCTCTGCTAAGATTTCCCCCGGCGCTTCGTTTGCCCTGGGCCAAAGCGAGCCTTCACAATAGCTGAACGCTAACACTGCATACTCGTTCCACTTCCAGAACAGGGCTACCGCGAGGCAGTTCTCCGGGGGAAAACGGCCCTTCGCGAAGGGCAGATCTGCCGAGCTCACTGCGGGAAAGCGAAAGCAAAGGACGCTTTTCTCCCTCTAACCGCTTTCGTCAGAGGAACGGGGGAACTGACAGTGTTCTTTCTCTCACTGAGATACACACAATCTGACGTTGCCTCTGAGCTCCGTTGCTGGCAAAGAACTGAAACTGACATACATTCCTGTGGGGAAACACAGGGCTTTGCTAGGATTTCTCCAGGCAGTCTGTTTTCCCGGGGCCTCGCTGTAGCAACACTATCTCGCCAGGGCAACACTGCATGGGATTTCCTCTGCCAGGAGAGAGCTGCTGCTTTGTAGTTTGTGCTGGGAAACCTTGCTTTGGCAAGTGCCAATTGACCGCATTCGGGCAGAAAAAAAGAGAATCGCAGGAGGCCTTTTCTCCCCGGCTGCTCTGCCAAGCCCTTCCAGCTAAAACTATGCCGTTGCTCCTCTGGAAGGATCCCTGCACCGCGACGTAGTTTTTCAGAAGAAGCCTTGCGTTTGCAAGAGCAAAGGAGGAATTCGTTGCAGGAAAGAGGAAGGAAAGAAAGTTTCTCTCCCTCTGCCTGCTTTGCTCAGAGGACTGGATGAAGTCAGGGAGTTCTCCCTTTCACTGAGAAACGTGCGGGCTGCTGTTGCCTGTGCGCTCTCTTCTTTGCAAAAGAGTCTGCTGTTCCACGCTTTGAACCGTGGAAAGGCGCCGGGCTCTGCTAAGATTTCCCCCGGCGCTTCGTTTGCCCTGGGCCAAAGCGAGCCTTCACAATAGCTGAACGCTAACACTGCATACTCGTTCCACTTCCACAACAGGGCTACCGCGAGGCAGTTCTCCGGGGGAAACGGCCCTTCGCGAAGGGCAGATCTGCCGAGCTCACTGCGGGAAAGCGAAAGCAAAGGACGCTTTTCTCCCTCTAACCGCTTTCGTCAGAGGAACGGGGGAAGTCACAGTGTTCTTTCTCTCACTGAGATACACACAATCTGATGTTGCCTCTGAGCTCCGTTGCTGGCAAAGAACTGAAACTGACATACATTCCTGTGGGGAAACACAGGGCTTTGCTAGGATTTCTCCAGGCAGTCTGTTTTCCCTGGGCCTCGCTGTAGTAACACTATCTCGCCAGGGCAACACTGCATGGGATTTCCTCTGCCAGGAGAGAGCTGCTGCTTTGTAGTTTGTGCTGGGAAACCTTGCTTTGGCAAGTGCCAATTGACCGCATTCAGGCAGAAAGAAAAGAGAATCGCAAGAGGCCTTTTCTCCCCGGCTGCTCTGCCAAGCCCTTCCAGCTAAAACTATGCCGTTGCTCCTCTGGAAGGATCCCTGCACCGCGACGTAGTTTTTCAGAAGAAGCCTTGCGTTTGCAAGAGCAAAGGAGGAATTCGTTGCAGGAAAGAGGAAGGAAAGAAAGTTTCTCTCCCTCTGCCTGCTTTGCTCAGAGGACTGGATAAAGTCAGGGAGTTCTCCCTTTCACTGAGAAACGTGCGGGCTGCTGTTGCCTGTGCGCTCTCTTCTTTGCAAAAGAGTCTGCTGTTCCACGCTTTGAACCGTGGAAAGGCGCCGGGCTCTGCTAAGATTTCCCCCGGCGCTTCGTTTGCCCTGGGCCAAAGCGAGCCTTCACAATAGCTGAACGCTAACACTGCATACTCGTTCCACTTCCAGAACAGGGCTACCGCGAGGCAGTTCTCCGGGGGAAAACGGCCCTTCGCGAAGGGCAGATCTGCCGAGCTCACTGCGGGAAAGCGAAAGCAAAGGACGCTTTTCTCCCTCTAACCGCTTTCGTCAGAGGAACGGGGGAAGTGACAGTGTTCTTTCTCTCACTGAGATACACACAATCTGATGTTGCCTCTGAGCTCCGTTGCTGGCAAAGAACTGAAACTGACATACATTCCTGTGGGGAAACACAGGGCTTTGCTAGGATTTCTCCAGGCAGTCTGTTTTCCCGGGGCCTCGCTGTAGCAACACTATCTCGCCAGGGCAACACTGCATGGGATTTCCTCTGCCAGGAGAGAGCTGCTGCTTTGTAGTTTGTGCTGGGAAACCTTGCTTTGGCAAGTGCCAATTGACCGCATTCGGGCAGAAAGAAAAGAGAATCGCAGGAGGCCTTTTCTCCCCGGCTGCTCTGCCAAGCCCTTCCAGCTAAAACTATGCCGTTGCTCCTCTGGAAGGATCCCTGCACCGCGACGTAGTTTTTCAGAAGAAGCCTTGCGTTTGCAAGAGCAAAGGAGGAATTCGTTGCAGGAAAGAGGAAGGAAAGAAAGTTTCTCTCCCTCTGCCTGCTTTGCTCAGAGGACTGGATGAAGTCAGGGAGTTCTCCCTTTCACTGAGAAACGTGCGGGCTGCTGTTGCCTGTGCGCTCTCTTCTTTGCAAAAGAGTCTGCTGTTCCACGCTTTGAACCGTGGAAAGGCGCCGGGCTCTGCTAAGATTTCCCCCGGCGCTTCGTTTGCCCTGGGCCGAAGCGAGCCTTCACAATAGCTGAACGCTAACACTGCATACTCGTTCCACTTCCAGAACAGGGCTACCGCGAGGCAGTTCTCCGGGGGAAAACGGCCCTTCGCGAAGGGCAGATCTGCCGAGCTCACTGCGGGAAAGCGAAAGCAAAGGACGCTTTTCTCCCTCTAACCGCTTTCGTCAGAGGAACGGGGGAAGTCACAGTGTTCTTTCTCTCACTGAGATACACACAATCTGATGTTGCCTCTGAGCTCCGTTGCTGGCAAAGAACTGAAACTGACATACATTCCTGTGGGGAAACACAGGGCTTTGCTAGGATTTCTCCAGGCAGTTTGTTTTCCCGGGGCCTCGCTGTAGCAACACTATCTCGCCAGGGCAACACTGCATGGGATTTCCTCTGCCAGGAGAGAGCTGCTGCTTTGTAGTTTGTGCTGGGAAACCTTGCTTTGGCAAGTGCCAATTGACCGCATTCGGGCAGAAAGAAAAGAGAATCGCAGGAGGCCTTTTCTCCCCGGCTGCTCTGCCAAGCCCTTCCAGCTAAAACTCTGCCGTTGCTCCTCTGGAAGGATCCCTGCACCGCGACGTAGTTTTTCAGAAGAAGCCTTGCGTTTGCAAGAGCAAAGGAGGAATTCGTTGCAGGAAAGAGGAAGGAAAGAAAGTTTCTCTCCCTCTGCCTGCTTTGCTCAGAGGACTGGATGAAGTCAGGGAGTTCTCCCTTTCACTGAGAAACGTGCGGGCTGCTGTTGCCTGTGCGCTCTCTTCTTTGCAAAAGAGTCTGCTGTTCCACGCTTTGAACCGTGGAAAGGCGCCGGGCTCTGCTAAGATTTCCCCCGGCGCTTCGTTTGCCCTGGGCCAAAGCGAGCCTTCACAATAGCTGAACGCTAACACTGCATACTCGTTCCACTTCCAGAACAGGGCTACCGCGAGGCAGTTCTCCGGGGGAAAACGGCCCTTCGCGAAGGGCAGATCTGCCGAGCTCACTGCGGGAAAGCGAAAGCAAAGGACGCTTTTCTCCCTCTAACCGCTTTCGTCAGAGGAACGGGGGAAGTCACAGTGTTCTTTCTCTCACTGAGATACACACAATCTGATGTTGCCTCTGAGCTCCGTTGCTGGCAAAGAACTGAAACTGACATACATTCCTGTGGGGAAACACAGGGCTTTGCTAGGATTTCTCCAGGCAGTCTGTTTTCCCGGGGCCTCGCTGTAGCAACACTATCTCGCCAGGGCAACACTGCATGGGATTTCCTCTGCCAGGAGAGAGCTGCTGCTTTGTAGTTTGTGCTGGGAAACCTTGCTTTGGCAAGTGCCAATTGACCGCATTCGGGCAGAAAGAAAAGAGAATCGCAGGAGGCCTTTTCTCCCCGGCTGCTCTGCCAAGCCCTTCCAGCTAAAACTATGCCGTTGCTCCTCTGGAAGGATCCCTGCACCGCGACGTAGTTTTTCAGAAGAAGCCTTGCGTTTGCAAGAGCAAAGGAGGAATTCGTTGCAGGAAAGAGGAAGGAAAGAAAGTTTCTCTCCCTCTGCCTGCTTTGCTCAGAGGACTGGATGAAGTCAGGGAGTTCTCCCTTTCACTGAGAAACGTGCGGGCTGCTGTTGCCTGTGCGCTCTCTTCTTTGCAAAAGAGTCTGCTGTTCCACGCTTTGAACCGTGGAAAGGCGCCGGGCTCTGCTAAGATTTCCCCCGGCGCTTCGTTTGCCCTGGGCCAAAGCGAGCCTTCACAATAGCTGAACGCTAACACTGCATACTCGTTCCACTTCCAGAACAGGGCTACCGCGAGGCAGTTCTCCGGGGGAAAACGGCCCTTCGCGAAGGGCAGATCTGCCGAGCTCACTGCGGGAAAGCGAAAGCAAAGGACGCTTTTCTCCCTCTAACCGCTTTCGTCAGAGGAACGGGGGAAGTCACAGTGTTCTTTCTCTCACTGAGATACACACAATCTGATGTTGCCTCTGAGCTCCGTTGCTGGCAAAGAACTGAAACTGACATACATTCCTGTGGGGAAACACAGGGCTTTGCTAGGATTTCTCCAGGCAGTCTGTTTTCCCGGGGCCTCGCTGTAGCAACACTATCTCGCCAGGGCAACACTGCATGGGATTTCCTCTGCCAGGAGAGAGCTGCTGCTTTGTAGTTTGTGCTGGGAAACCTTGCTTTGGCAAGTGCCAATTGACCGCATTCGGGCAGAAAAAAAGAGAATCGCAGGAGGCCTTTTCTCCCCGGCTGCTCTGCCAAGCCCTTCCAGCTAAAACTATGCCGTTGCTCCTCTGGAAGGATCCCTGCACCGCGACGTAGTTTTTCAGAAGAAGCCTTGCGTTTGCAAGAGCAAAGGAGGAATTCGTTGCAGGAAAGAGGAAGGAAAGAAAGTTTCTCTCCCTCTGCCTGCTTTGCTCAGAGGACTGGATGAAGTCAGGGAGTTCTCCCTTTCACTGAGAAACGTGCGGGCTGCTGTTGCCTGTGCGCTCTCTTCTTTGCAAAAGAGTCTGCTGTTCCACGCTTTGAACCGTGGAAAGGCGCCGGGCTCTGCTAAGATTTCCCCCGGCGCTTCGTTTGCCCTGGGCCAAAGCGAGCCTTCACAATAGCTGAACGCTAACACTGCATACTCGTTCCACTTCCAGAACAGGGCTACCGCGAGGCAGTTCTCCGGGGGAAAACGGCCCTTCGCGAAGGGCAGATCTGCCGAGCTCACTGCGGGAAAGCGAAAGCAAAGGACGCTTTTCTCCCTCTAACCGCTTTCGTCAGAGGAACGGGGGAAGTCACAGTGTTCTTTCTCTCACTGAGATACACACAATCTGATGTTGCCTCTGAGCTCCGTTGCTGGCAAAGAACTGAAACTGACATACATTCCTGTGGGGAAACACACGGCTTTGCTAGGATTTCTCCAGGCAGTCTGTTTTCCCGGGGCCTCGCTGTAGCAACACTATCTCGCCAGGGCAACACTGCATGGGATTTCCTCTGCCAGGAGAGAGCTGCTGCTTTGTAGTTTGTGCTGGGAAACCTTGCTTTGGCAAGTGCCAATTGACCGCATTCGGGCAGAAAGAAAAGAGAATCGCAGGAGGCCTTTTCTCCCCGGCTGCTCTGCCAAGCCCTTCCAGCTAAAACTATGCCGTTGCTCCTCTGGAAGGATCCCTGCACCGCGACGTAGTTTTTCAGAAGAAGCCTTGCGTTTGCAAGAGCAAAGGAGGAATTCGTTGCAGGAAAGAGGAAGGAAAGAAAGTTTCTCTCCCTCTGCCTGCTTTGCTCAGAGGACTGGATGAAGTCAGGGAGTTCTCCCTTTCACTGAGAAACGTGCGGGCTGCTGTTGCCTGTGCGCTCTCTTCTTTGCAAAAGAGTCTGCTGTTCCACGCTTTGAACCGTGGAAAGGCGCCGGGCTCTGCTAAGATTTCCCCCGGCGCTTCGTTTGCCCTGGGCCAAAGCGAGCCTTCACAATAGCTGAACGCTAACACTGCATACTCGTTCCACTTCCAGAACAGGGCTACCGCGAGGCAGTTCTCCGGGGGAAACGGCCCTTCGCGAAGGGCAGATCTGCCGAGCTCACTGCGGGAAAGCGAAAGCAAAGGACGCTTTTCTCCCTCTAACCGCTTTCGTCAGAGGAACGGGGGAAGTCACAGTGTTCTTTCTCTCACTGAGATACACACAATCTGATGTTGCCTCTGAGCTCCGTTGCTGGCAAAGAACTGAAACTGACATACATTCCTGTGGGGAAACACAGGGCTTTGCTAGGATTTCTCCAGGCAGTCTGTTTTCCCTGGGCCTCGCTGTAGCAACACTATCTCGCCAAGGCAACACTGCATGGGATTTCCTCTGCCAGGAGAGAGCTGCTGCTTTGTAGTTTGTGCTGGGAAACCTTGCTTTGGCAAGTGCCAATTGACCGCATTCAGGCAGAAAGAAAAGAGAATCGCAAGAGGCCTTTTCTCCCCGGCTGCTCTGCCAAGCCCTTCCAGCTAAAACTATGCCGTTGCTCCTCTGGAAGGATCCCTGCACCGCGACGTAGTTTTTCAGAAGAAGCCTTGCGTTTGCAAGAGCAAAGGAGGAATTCGTTGCAGATAAGAGGAAGGAAAGAAAGTTTCTCTCCCTCTGCCTGCTTTGCTCAGAGGACTGGATGAAGTCAGGGAGTTCTCCCTTTCACTGAGAAACGTGCGGGCTGCTGTTGCCTGTGCGCTCTCTTCTTTGCAAAAGAGTCTGCTGTTCCACGCTTTGAACCGTGGAAAGGCGCCGGGCTCTGCTAAGATTTCCCCCGGCGCTTCGTTTGCCCTGGGCCAAAGCGAGCCTTCACAATAGCTGAACGCTAACACTGCATACTCGTTCCACTTCCACAACAGGGCTACCGCGAGGCAGTTCTCCGGGGGAAACGGCCCTTCGCGAAGGGCAGATCTGCCGAGCTCACTGCGGGAAAGCGAAAGCAAAGGACGCTTTTCTCCCTCTAACCGCTTTCGTCAGAGGAACGGGGGAAGTCACAGTGTTCTTTCTCTCACTGAGATACACACAATCTGATGTTGCCTCTGAGCTCCGTTGCTGGCAAAGAACTGAAACTGACATACATTCCTGTGGGGAAACACAGGGCTTTGCTAGGATTTCTCCAGGCAGTCTGTTTTCCCTGGGCCTCGCTGTAGCAACACTATCTCGCCAGGGCAACACTGCATGGGATTTCCTCTGCCAGGAGAGAGCTGCTGCTTTGTAGTTTGTGCTGGGAAACCTTGCTTTGGCAAGTGCCAATTGACCGCATTCGGGCAGAAAGAAAAGAGAATCGCAAGAGGCCTTTTCTCCCCGGCTGCTCTGCCAAGCCCTTCCAGCTAAAACTATGCCGTTGCTCCTCTGGAAGGATCCCTGCACCGCGACGTAGTTTTTCAGAAGAAGCCTTGCGTTTGCAAGAGCAAAGGAGGAATTCGTTGCAGGAAAGAGGAAGGAAAGAAAGTTTCTCTCCCTCTGCCTGCTTTGCTCAGAGGACTGGATGAAGTCAGGGAGTTCTCCCTTTCACTGAGAAACGTGCGGGCTGCTGTTGCCTGTGCGCTCTCTTCTTTGCAAAAGAGTCTGCTGTTCCACGCTTTGAACCGTGGAAAGGCGCCGGGCTCTGCTAAGATTTCCCCCGGCGCTTCGTTTGCCCTGGGCCAAAGCGAGCCTTCACAATAGCTGAACGCTAACACTGCATACTCGTTCCACTTCCAGAACAGGGCTACCGCGAGGCAGTTCTCCGGGGGAAAACGGCCCTTCGCGAAGGGCAGATCTGCCGAGCTCACTGCGGGAAAGCGAAAGCAAAGGACGCTTTTCTCCCTCTAACCGCTTTCGTCAGAGGAACGGGGGAAGTGACAGTGTTCTTTCTCTCACTGAGATACACACAATCTGATGTTGCCTCTGAGCTCCGTTGCTGGCAAAGAACTGAAACTGACATACATTCCTGTGGGGAAACACAGGGCTTTGCTAGGATTTCTCCAGGCAGTCTGTTTTCCCGGGGCCTCGCTGTAGCAACACTATCTCGCCAGGGCAACACTGCATGGGATTTCCTCTGCCAGGAGAGAGCTGCTGCTTTGTAGTTTGTGCTGGGAAACCTTGCTTTGGCAAGTGCCAATTGACCGCATTCGGGCAGAAAGAAAAGAGAATCGCAGGAGGCCTTTTCTCCCCGGCTGCTCTGCCAAGCCCTTCCAGCTAAAACTATGCCGTTGCTCCTCTGGAAGGATCCCTGCACCGCGACGTAGTTTTTCAGAAGAAGCCTTGCGTTTGCAAGAGCAAAGGAGGAATTCGTTGCAGGAAAGAGGAAGGAAAGAAAGTTTCTCTCCCTCTGCCTGCTTTGCTCAGAGGACTGGATGAAGTCAGGGAGTTCTCCCTTTCACTGAGAAACGTGCGGGCTGCTGTTGCCTGTGCGCTCTCTTCTTTG